>NC_060214.1:300000-457500 GCF_021130785.1 Homalodisca vitripennis | reverse complement strand
CAATTCAAGATAGCTGACCCGTGCAGACTTTTCTCCCGAGCTCATTTCTGGCTAAACCATAGGTCGTAGAATCAGATCTGAGGGCACAATCGAAAGAGAAAATTAAATTTTCGACAAGAAAGGTCCAGTCACTTTTTCTCGTATCTAACGGTTATCTAATATATATACAACCGCATGTGGAACTGACTGACTGGACTGACTCACTCACTCACTCACGTATACTAATTCTAACCTACTTCCAGATGAGTTAGAGACTTGAAATTTGGTACACAGATAGCTTTCCACGTGTAACCACCAGGAAAATCCCGAAAAGTGAGAATTTTTCATTTTCAAACCCCTCAAAAAAATTCCCAAAAAATCGCGCATTCTTCACCCCTGCAGGCATTTTTTGTAAGCCCGATAGCGGGCGAACCGTTGGAGCTAGCTCGGATCTGACGGAAAAATTCATGGTCAGGAATGAAGTGAACTACAAAAAAGGTCTAATGACTTTTTGCTCTATCTTCCATGGTTAAGCGACAAAACGCTCGAACATTTGAAATTCCAGAGATTTTTTCGATAAAAATAATGTTTCAAGCCCGATAGCGGCCGAACCGTTGGTCGTAGCTCAAATCTGATTGACCCATCAAATTAGCAAATTGCGCGATCTACAGAAAAGGTCCAGTAATCTTTTGCCCTATCTCGATTGGTTTGGCCGAAAAACGTGATTATGTACAATTTTGTTGTAACTTTTACGCGAAACTTTTGTTTTTGGGGTCGATAGCGGCGAAACCATTGGTCGGAGGTCAAAATAAGACTAACGTTTTTATTTAGGAAATAAGATGACCTACAAAAAAGGTCCAGTGACTTTTTACTATATTTCCCTTAGTTTGACCGCAAAACGCGATTAAGTGAAAATATTGGACATTTTCGCCTAAAAATTTACATTCCGGGCTTGATAGCGGCTAAACGGTTGGTCGTAACTCAAAACAAATTTTAAACGGGATTTAGGAAATCACGTGATCTACAGAAAAGGTTCAGTGACTTCGGGAGTTGGCTGAGCGTTAGCTAAGCGTCAATAGTAGATAGGGACAGAGGAATATTTATTATGTTCACAGACACAATACCCTCTAAAAAAGGCCCAAGTGTGTCATTAACCCCGGTAATATTAACCCCCCCCCCCCGGGGATTTCCTGGTATGACCTGATAACCTCCTGTACATTCAACCCCCTGATGTGTTAACCCCCCTGGTAACATTAAACCCCCCCAGGGAATTTCCTGCCATGACCTCATGTCCGAATTTTACCAGTCACCAAATCTCTTAACCCCCCCCCCCCTGGGAAGATCCTGGTATGACCAGATAACCCCCTGGAGACTTATCCCCCGGTAACGTTAACCCCCCCTGGGAATTTGTTCATATGACCAGACAATATCCTGACGAAATTAAACCCCCTCTTGTCTTAACCTCCTTAACATTAATCACCCACCCAGGGAATTTCTCGCCTTGACTAGATAGTCTCCTGGTGATATTAAACCCCCTGTTCGACTTAAAATACTGCCTTGAGGTCGGTTTTTATTATGTTTATACTAAACAATTCAAGATAGCTGACCCGTGCAGACTTTTCTCCCGAGCTCATTTCTGGCTAAACCATAGGTCGTAGATCAGATCTGAGGGCACAATCGAAAGAGAAAATTAAATTTTCGACAAGAAAGGTCCAGTCACTTTTTCTCGTATCTAACGGTTATCTAATATATATACAACCGCATGTGGAACTGACTGACTGACTGACTCACTCACTCACTCACGTATACTAATTCTGACCTACTTCCAGATGAGTTAGAGACTTGAAATTTGGTACACAGATAGCTTTCCACGTGTAACCACCAGGAAAATCCCGAAAAGTGAGAATTTTTCATTTTCAACCCCTCAAAAAAATTCCCAAAAAATCGCGCATTCTTCACCCCTGCAGGCATTTTTTGTAAGCCCGATAGCGGGCGAACCGTTGGAGCTAGCTCGGATCTGACGGAAAATTCATGGTCAGGAATGAAGTGAACTACAAAAAAGGTCTAATGACTTTTTGCTCTATCTTCCATGGTTAAGCGACAAAACGCTCGAACATTTGAAATTCCAGAGATTTTTTCGATAAAAATAATGTTTCAAGCCCGATAGCGGCCGAACCGTTGGTCGTAGCTCAAATCTGATTGACCCATCAAATTAGCAAATTGCGCGATCTACAGAAAAGGTCCAGTAATCTTTTGCCCTATCTCGATTGGTTTGGCCGAAAAACGTGATTATGTACAATTTTGTTGTAACTTTTACGCGAAACTTTTGTTTTTGGGGTCGATAGCGGCGAAACCATTGGTCGGAGGTCAAAATAAGACTAACGTTTTATTTAGGAAATAAGATGACCTACAAAAAAGGTCCAGTGACTTTTTACTATATTTCCCTTAGTTTGACCGCAAAACGCGATTAAGTGAAAATATTGGACATTTTCGCCTAAAAATTTACATTCCGGGCTTGATAGCGGCTAAACGGTTGGTCGTAACTCAAAACAAATTTTAAACGGGATTTAGGAAATCACGTGATCTACAGAAAAGGTTCAGTGACTTCGGGAGTTGGCTGAGCGTTAGCTAAGCGTCAATAGTAGATAGGGACAGAGGAATATTTATTATGTTCACAGACACAATACCCTCTAAAAAAGGCCCAAGTGTGTCATTAACCCCCGGTAATATTAACCCCCCCCCCGGGGATTTCCTGGTATGACCTGATAACCTCCTGTACATTCAACCCCCTGATGTGTTAACCCCCCTGGTAACATTAAACCCCCCCAGGGAATTTCCTGCCATGACCTCATGTCCGAATTTTACCAGTCACCAAATCTCTTAACCCCCCCCCCTGGGAAGATCCTGGTATGACCAGATAACCCCCTGGAGACTTATCCCCCGGTAACGTTAACCCCCCCTGGGAATTTGTTCATATGACCAGACAATATCCTGACGAAATTAAACCCCCTCTTGTCTTAACCTCCTTAACATTAATCACCCACCCAGGGAATTTCTCGCCTTGACTAGATAGTCTCCTGGTGATATTAAACCCCCTGTTCGACTTAAAATACTGCCTTGAGGTCGGTTTTTATTATGTTTATACTAAACAATTCAAGATAGCTGACCCGTGCAGACTTTTCTCCCGAGCTCATTTCTGGCTAAACCATAGGTCGTAGATCAGATCTGAGGGCACAATCGAAAGAGAAAATTAAATTTTCGACAAGAAAGGTCCAGTCACTTTTTCTCGTATCTAACGGTTATCTAATATATATACAACCGCATGTGGAACTGACTGACTGACTGACTCACTCACTCACTCACGTATACTAATTCTGACCTACTTCCAGATGAGTTAGAGACTTGAAATTTGGTACACAGATAGCTTTCCACGTGTAACCACCAGGAAAATCCCGAAAAGTGAGAATTTTTCATTTTCAACCCCTCAAAAAAAAATTCCCAAAAAATCGCGCATTCTTCACCCCTGCAGGCATTTTTTGTAAGCCCGATAGCGGGCGAACCGTTGGAGCTAGCTCGGATCTGACGGAAAATTCATGGTCAGGAATGAAGTGAACTACAAAAAAGGTCTAATGACTTTTTGCTCTATCTTCCATGGTTAAGCGACAAAACGCTCGAACATTTGAAATTCCAGAGATTTTTTCGATAAAAATAATGTTTCAAGCCCGATAGCGGCCGAACCGTTGGTCGTAGCTCAAATCTGATTGACCCATCAAATTAGCAAATTGCGCGATCTACAGAAAAGGTCCAGTAATCTTTTGCCCTATCTCGATTGGTTTGGCCGAAAAACGTGATTATGTACAATTTTGTTGTAACTTTTACGCGAAACTTTTGTTTTTGGGGTCGATAGCGGCGAAACCATTGGTCGGAGGTCAAAATAAGACTAACGTTTTATTTAGGAAATAAGATGACCTACAAAAAAGGTCCAGTGACTTTTTACTATATTTCCCTTAGTTTGACCGCAAAACGCGATTAAGTGAAAATATTGGACATTTTCGCCTAAAAATTTACATTCCGGGCTTGATAGCGGCTAAACGGTTGGTCGTAACTCAAAACAAATTTTAAACGGGATTTAGGAAATCACGTGATCTACAGAAAAGGTTCAGTGACTTCGGGAGTTGGCTGAGCGTTAGCTAAGCGTCAATAGTAGATAGGGACAGAGGAATATTTATTATGTTCACAGACACAATACCCTCTAAAAAAGGCCCAAGTGTGTCATTAACCCCCGGTAATATTAACCCCCCCCCCGGGGATTTCCTGGTATGACCTGATAACCTCCTGTACATTCAACCCCCTGATGTGTTAACCCCCCTGGTAACATTAAACCCCCCCAGGGAATTTCCTGCCATGACCTCATGTCCGAATTTTACCAGTCACCAAATCTCTTAACCCCCCCCCCTGGGAAGATCCTGGTATGACCAGATAACCCCCTGGAGACTTATCCCCCGGTAAACGTTAACCCCCCCTGGGAATTTGTTCATATGACCAGACAATATCCTGACGAAATTAAACCCCCTCTTGTCTTAACCTCCTTAACATTAATCACCCACCCAGGGAATTTCTCGCCTTGACTAGATAGTCTCCTGGTGATATTAAACCCCCTGTTCGACTTAAAATACTGCCTTGAGGTCGGTTTTTATTATGTTTATACTAAACAATTCAAGATAGCTGACCCGTGCAGACTTTTCTCCCGAGCTCATTTCTGGCTAAACCATAGGTCGTAGATCAGATCTGAGGGCACAATCGAAAGAGAAAATTAAATTTTCGACAAGAAAGGTCCAGTCACTTTTTCTCGTATCTAACGGTTATCTAATATATATACAACCGCATGTGGAACTGACTGACTGACTGACTCACTCACTCACTCACGTATACTAATTCTGACCTACTTCCAGATGAGTTAGAGACTTGAAATTTGGTACACAGATAGCTTTCCACGTGTAACCACCAGGAAAATCCCGAAAAGTGAGAATTTTTCATTTTCAACCCCTCAAAAAAATTCCCAAAAAATCGCGCATTCTTCACCCCTGCAGGCATTTTTTGTAAGCCCGATAGCGGGCGAACCGTTGGAGCTAGCTCGGATCTGACGGAAAATTCATGGTCAGGAATGAAGTGAACTACAAAAAAGGTCTAATGACTTTTTGCTCTATCTTCCATGGTTAAGCGACAAAACGCTCGAACATTTGAAATTCCAGAGATTTTTTCGATAAAAATAATGTTTCAAGCCCGATAGCGGCCGAACCGTTGGTCGTAGCTCAAATCTGATTGACCCATCAAATTAGCAAATTGCGCGATCTACAGAAAAGGTCCAGTAATCTTTTGCCCTATCTCGATTGGTTTGGCCGAAAAACGTGATTATGTACAATTTTGTTGTAACTTTTACGCGAAACTTTTGTTTTTGGGGTCGATAGCGGCGAAACCATTGGTCGGAGGTCAAAATAAGACTAACGTTTTATTTAGGAAATAAGATGACCTACAAAAAAGGTCCAGTGACTTTTTACTATATTTCCCTTAGTTTGACCGCAAAAACGCGATTAAGTGAAAATATTGGACATTTTCGCCTAAAAATTTACATTCCGGGCTTGATAGCGGCTAAACGGTTGGTCGTAACTCAAAACAAATTTTTAAACGGGATTTAGGAAATCACGTGATCTACAGAAAAGGTTCAGTGACTTCGGGAGTTGGCTGAGCGTTAGCTAAGCGTCAATAGTAGATAGGGACAGAGGAATATTTATTATGTTCACAGACACAATACCCTCTAAAAAAGGCCCAAGTGTGTCATTAACCCCCGGTAATATTAACCCCCCCCGGGGATTTCCTGGTATGACCTGATAACCTCCTGTACATTCAACCCCCTGATGTGTTAACCCCCCTGGTAACATTAAACCCCCCCAGGGAATTTCCTGCCATGACCTCATGTCCGAATTTTACCAGTCACCAAATCTCTTAACCCCCCCCCTGGGAAGATCCTGGTATGACCAGATAACCCCCTGGAGACTTATCCCCCGGTAACGTTAACCCCCCCTGGGAATTTGTTCATATGACCAGACAATATCCTGACGAAATTAAACCCCCTCTTGTCTTAACCTCCTTAACATTAATCACCCACCCAGGGAATTTCTCTCTCGCCTTGACTAGATAGTCTCCTGGTGATATTAAACCCCCTGTTCGACTTAAAATACTGCCTTGAGGTCGGTTTTTATTATGTTTATACTAAACAATTCAAGATAGCTGACCCGTGCAGACTTTTCTCCCGAGCTCATTTCTGGCTAAACCATAGGTCGTAGATCAGATCTGAGGGCACAATCGAAAGAGAAAATTAAATTTTCGACAAGAAAGGTCCAGTCACTTTTTCTCGTATCTAACGGTTATCTAATATATATACAACCGCATGTGGAACTGACTGACTGACTGACTCACTCACTCACTCACGTATACTAATTCTGACCTACTTCCAGATGAGTTAGAGACTTGAAATTTGGTACACAGATAGCTTTCCACGTGTAACCACCAGGAAAATCCCGAAAAGTGAGAATTTTTCATTTTTCAACCCCTCAAAAAAAATTCCCAAAAAATCGCGCATTCTTCACCCCTGCAGGCATTTTTTGTAAGCCCGATAGCGGGCGAACCGTTGGAGCTAGCTCGGATCTGACGGAAAATTCATGGTCAGGAATGAAGTGAACTACAAAAAAGGTCTAATGACTTTTTTGCTCTATCTTCCATGGTTAAGCGACAAAACGCTCGAACATTTGAAATTCCAGAGATTTTTTCGATAAAAATAATGTTTCAAGCCCGATAGCGGCCGAACCGTTGGTCGTAGCTCAAATCTGATTGACCCATCAAATTAGCAAATTGCGCGATCTACAGAAAAGGTCCAGTAATCTTTTGCCCTATCTCGATTGGTTTGGCCGAAAAACGTGATTATGTACAATTTTGTTGTAACTTTTACGCGAAACTTTTGTTTTTGGGGTCGATAGCGGCGAAACCATTGGTCGGAGGTCAAAATAAGACTAACGTTTTATTTAGGAAATAAGATGACCTACAAAAAAGGTCCAGTGACTTTTTACTATATTTCCCTTAGTTTGACCGCAAAACGCGATTAAGTGAAAATATTGGACATTTTCGCCTAAAAATTTACATTCCGGGCTTGATAGCGGCTAAACGGTTGGTCGTAACTCAAAACAAATTTTAAACGGGATTTAGGAAATCACGTGATCTACAGAAAAGGTTCAGTGACTTCGGGAGTTGGCTGAGCGTTAGCTAAGCGTCAATAGTAGATAGGGACAGAGGAATATTTATTATGTTCACAGACACAATACCCTCTAAAAAAGGCCCAAGTGTGTCATTAACCCCCGGTAATATTAACCCCCCCCCGGGGATTTCCTGGTATGACCTGATAACCTCCTGTACATTCAACCCCCTGATGTGTTAACCCCCCTGGTAACATTAAACCCCCCCAGGGAATTTCCTGCCATGACCTCATGTCCGAATTTTACCAGTCACCAAATCTCTTAACCCCCCCCCCTGGGAAGATCCTGGTATGACCAGATAACCCCCTGGAGACTTATCCCCCGGTAACGTTAACCCCCCCTGGGAATTTGTTCATATGACCAGACAATATCCTGACGAAATTAAACCCCCTCTTGTCTTAACCTCCTTAACATTAATCACCCACCCAGGGAATTTCTCGCCTTGACTAGATAGTCTCCTGGTGATATTAAACCCCCTGTTCGACTTAAAATACTGCCTTGAGGTCGGTTTTTATTATGTTTATACTAAACAATTCAAGATAGCTGACCCGTGCAGACTTTTCTCCCGAGCTCATTTCTGGCTAAACCATAGGTCGTAGATCAGATCTGAGGGCACAATCGAAAGAGAAAATTAAATTTTCGACAAGAAAGGTCCAGTCACTTTTTCTCGTATCTAACGGTTATCTAATATATATACAACCGCATGTGGAACTGACTGACTGACTGACTCACTCACTCACTCACGTATACTAATTCTGACCTACTTCCAGATGAGTTAGAGACTTGAAATTTGGTACACAGATAGCTTTCCACGTGTAACCACCAGGAAAATCCCGAAAAGTGAGAATTTTTCATTTTCAACCCCTCAAAAAAATTCCCAAAAAATCGCGCATTCTTCACCCCTGCAGGCATTTTTTGTAAGCCCGATAGCGGGCGAACCGTTGGAGCTAGCTCGGATCTGACGGAAAATTCATGGTCAGGAATGAAGTGAACTACAAAAAAGGTCTAATGACTTTTTGCTCTATCTTCCATGGTTAAGCGACAAAACGCTCGAACATTTGAAATTCCAGAGATTTTTTCGATAAAAATAATGTTTCAAGCCCGATAGCGGCCGAACCGTTGGTCGTAGCTCAAATCTGATTGACCCATCAAATTAGCAAATTGCGCGATCTACAGAAAAGGTCCAGTAATCTTTTGCCCTATCTCGATTGGTTTGGCCGAAAAACGTGATTATGTACAATTTTTGTTGTAACTTTTACGCGAAACTTTTGTTTTGTTTTGGGGTCGATAGCGGCGAAACCATTGGTCGGAGGTCAAAATAAGACTAACGTTTTATTTAGGAAATAAGATGACCTACAAAAAAGGTCCAGTGACTTTTTACTATATTTCCCTTAGTTTGACCGCAAAACGCGATTAAGTGAAAATATTGGACATTTTTCGCCTAAAAATTTACATTCCGGGCTTGATAGCGGCTAAACGGTTTGGTCGTAACTCAAAACAAATTTTAAACGGGATTTAGGAAATCACGTGATCTACAGAAAAGGTTCAGTGACTTCGGGAGTTGGCTGAGCGTTAGCTAAGCGTCAATAGTAGATAGGGACAGAGGAATATTTATTATGTTCACAGACACAATACCCTCTAAAAAAGGCCCAAGTGTGTCATTAACCCCCGGTAATATTAACCCCCCCCCCCGGGGATTTCCTGGTATGACCTGATAACCTCCTGTACATTCAACCCCCTGATGTGTTAACCCCCCTGGTAACATTAAACCCCCCCAGGGAATTTCCTGCCATGACCTCATGTCCGAATTTTACCAGTCACCAAATCTCTTAACCCCCCCCCCCTGGGAAGATCCTGGTATGACCAGATAACCCCCTGGAGACTTATCCCCCGGTAACGTTAACCCCCCCTGGGAATTTGTTCATATGACCAGACAATATCCTGACGAAATTAAACCCCCTCTTGTCTTAACCTCCTTAACATTAATCACCCACCCAGGGAATTTCTCGCCTTGACTAGATAGTCTCCTGGTGATATTAAACCCCCTGTTCGACTTAAAATACTGCCTTGAGGTCGGTTTTTATTATGTTTATACTAAACAATTCAAGATAGCTGACCCGTGCAGACTTTTCTCCCGAGCTCATTTCTGGCTAAACCATAGGTCGTAGATCAGATCTGAGGGCACAATCGAAAGAGAAAATTAAATTTTCGACAAGAAAGGTCCAGTCACTTTTTCTCGTATCTAACGGTTATCTAATATATATACAACCGCATGTGGAACTGACTGACTGACTGACTCACTCACTCACTCACGTATACTAATTCTGACCTACTTCCAGATGAGTTAGAGACTTGAAATTTGGTACACAGATAGCTTTCCACGTGTAACCACCAGGAAAATCCCGAAAAGTGAGAATTTTTCATTTTCAACCCCTCAAAAAAATTCCCAAAAAATCGCGCATTCTTCACCCCTGCAGGCATTTTTTGTAAGCCCGATAGCGGGCGCGAACCGTTGGAGCTAGCTCGGATCTGACGGAAAATTCATGGTCAGGAATGAAGTGAACTACAAAAAAGGTCTAATGACTTTTTGCTCTATCTTCCATGGTTAAGCGACAAAACGCTCGAACATTTGAAATTCCAGAGATTTTTTCGATAAAAATAATGTTTCAAGCCCGATAGCGGCCGAACCGTTGGTCGTAGCTCAAATCTGATTGACCCATCAAATTAGCAAATTGCGCGATCTACAGAAAAGGTCCAGTAATCTTTTGCCCTATCTCGATTGGTTTGGCCGAAAAACGTGATTATGTACAATTTTGTTGTAACTTTTACGCGAAACTTTTGTTTTTGGGGTCGATAGCGGCGAAACCATTGGTCGGAGGTCAAAATAAGACTAACGTTTTATTTAGGAAATAAGATGACCTACAAAAAAGGTCCAGTGACTTTTTACTATATTTCCCTTAGTTTGACCGCAAAACGCGATTAAGTGAAAATATTGGACATTTTCGCCTAAAAATTTACATTCCGGGCTTGATAGCGGCTAAACGGTTGGTCGTAACTCAAAACAAATTTTTAAACGGGATTTAGGAAATCACGTGATCTACAGAAAAGGTTCAGTGACTTCGGGAGTTGGCTGAGCGTTAGCTAAGCGTCAATAGTAGATAGGGACAGAGGAATATTTATTATGTTCACAGACACAATACCCTCTAAAAAAGGCCCAAGTGTGTCATTAACCCCCGGTAATATTAACCCCCCCCCCGGGGATTTCCTGGTATGACCTGATAACCTCCTGTACATTCAACCCCCTGATGTGTTAACCCCCCTGGTAACATTAAACCCCCCCAGGGAATTTCCTGCCATGACCTCATGTCCGAATTTTTACCAGTCACCAAATCTCTTAACCCCCCCCCCCCTGGGAAGATCCTGGTATGACCAGATAACCCCCTGGAGACTTATCCCCCGGTAACGTTAACCCCCCCTGGGAATTTGTTCATATGACCAGACAATATCCTGACGAAATTAAACCCCCTCTTGTCTTAACCTCCTTAACATTAATCACCCACCCAGGGAATTTCTCGCCTTGACTAGATAGTCTCCTGGTGATATTAAACCCCCTGTTCGACTTAAAATACTGCCTTGAGGTCGGTTTTTATTATGTTTATACTAAACAATTCAAGATAGCTGACCCGTGCAGACTTTTCTCCCGAGCTCATTTCTGGCTAAACCATAGGTCGTAGATCAGATCTGAGGGCACAATCGAAAGAGAAAATTAAATTTTTCGACAAGAAAGGTCCAGTCACTTTTTCTCGTATCTAACGGTTATCTAATATATATACAACCGCATGTGGAACTGACTGACTGACTGACTCACTCACTCACTCACGTATACTAATTCTGACCTACTTCCAGATGAGTTAGAGACTTGAAATTTGGTACACAGATAGCTTTCCACGTGTAACCACCAGGAAAAATCCCGAAAAGTGAGAATTTTTCATTTTCAACCCCTCAAAAAAAATTCCCAAAAATCGCGCATTCTTCACCCCTGCAGGCATTTTTTGTAAGCCCGATAGCGGGCGAACCGTTGGAGCTAGCTCGGATCTGACGGAAAATTCATGGTCAGGAATGAAGTGAACTACAAAAAGGTCTAATGACTTTTTGCTCTATCTTCCATGGTTAAGCGACAAAACGCTCGAACATTTGAAATTCCAGAGATTTTTTCGATAAAAATAATGTTTCAAGCCCGATAGCGGCCGAACCGTTGGTCGTAGCTCAAATCTGATTGACCCATCAAATTAGCAAATTGCGCGATCTACAGAAAAGGTCCAGTAATCTTTTGCCCTATCTCGATTGGTTTGGCCGAAAAACGTGATTATGTACAATTTTGTTGTAACTTTTACGCGAAACTTTTGTTTTTGGGGTCGATAGCGGCGAAACCATTGGTCGGAGGTCAAAATAAGACTAACGTTTTATTTAGGAAATAAGATTGACCTACAAAAAAGGTCCAGTGACTTTTTACTATATTTCCCTTAGTTTTGACCGCAAAAACGCGATTAAGTGAAAATATTGGACATTTTCGCCTAAAAATTTACATTCCGGGCTTGATAGCGGCTACTAAACGGTTGGTCGTAACTCAAAACAAATTTTAAACGGGATTTAGGAAATCACGTGATCTACAGAAAAGGTTTCAGTGACTTCGGGAGTTGGCTGAGCGTTAGCTAAGCGTCAATAGTAGATAGGGACAGAGGAATATTTATTATGTTCACAGACACAATACCCTCTAAAAAAGGCCCAAGTGTGTCATTAACCCCCGGTAATATTAACCCCCCCCCCGGGGATTTCCTGGTATGACCTGATAACCTCCTGTTACATTCAACCCCCTGATGTGTTAACCCCCCCTGGTAACATTAAACCCCCCCAGGGAATTTCCTGCCATGACCTCATGTCCGAATTTTACCAGTCACCAAATCTCTTAACCCCCCCCCCTGGGAAGATCCTGGTATGACCAGATAACCCCCTGGAGACTTATCCCCCTGTAACGTTAACCCCCCCTGGGAATTTGTTCATATGACCAGACAATATCCTGACGAAATTTAAACCCCCTCTTGTCTTAACCTCCTTAACATTAATCACCCACCCAGGGAATATTTCTCGCCTTGACTAGATAGTCTCCTGTGTGATATTAAACCCCCTGTTTTGACTTAAAATACTGCCTTGAGGTCGGTTTTTATTATGTTTATACTAAACAATTTCAAGATAGCTGGACCCGTGCAGACTTTTTCCTCCCGAGCTCATTTCTGGCTAAACCATAGGTCGTAGATCAGATCTGAGGGCACAATCGAAAGAGACAAATTTAAATTTCCCAACAAGAAAGGTCCAGTCACTTTTTGTCGTATCTCTAACGGTTTAACCGCAAAATGCCCTCAAAGGTCAAAAGTTTTTACGAATCCGGAAAAAAATCTATGAAAAAGGTCAATTTTTAAATCCCTTGTCATTTACTTAATGTCCGGACTTAAACCAGTCACCGAATTCACGCCTTATCCCCGAATTTGCAAGCGTTTACTTTGGGGGCCTGGGGGCGTAGCCCCCAGCGAGGCCGAAGGCGAGTCTAATATATATACAAACCGCATGTGTAACTGACTGACTCACTACTCACGTATACTAATTCTAACCTACTTCCAGATGAGTTGGAGACTTGAAATTTGGTAACAACCCAGATTAGCTTTCCACGTGTAACCACCACAGGGAAAAATCCCGAGAAAAGTGAGAATTTTTCATTTTCAACTAACCTTAAAAAAATCAAAAATGGCGGACGCATTTTCTCCCCGTGTAGAACCCTTTCGTAGGCGCCACGATTGTGACTTAACGAAAGCATCCTATCGAAAAAAACGGAGCCCCACTTACAGTATTCCTCCTTGAAACTCTCTACATGAGTTTTGCAATTTTTAAACTTTTGCTCTATCTCTTAAAGTGTATTATATCAGGAGGCGCGAGAAGTTCGAAAAAACGTAATTTTTTTGAAAAATTTTCCAAAAATTTCTAATAAAAAAAAACAAATTTTTTAGAAATAAATAATAACACCATAAGATGCATCGTTGAAATTCTACAACCCAATAAACAGTTTGAAGTGTCCTCAATATGTTTTACCCAATCCCGAGAAATAAATAATTTTGTGATATGAGTAGATAGGGAACCGATTGCGAGGATGGGTGGAGGGGTAGGGGGGGGGGTGGTTTAACTGTTAAAGATTAGTCCTGAGGTTAACTTTTTTTGGGTGTCGATAGATATGGAGAAAATAATTCAGAGGAGTGGGGGACGGTCCAGGGGTGGAAAAAATTTCCGTCACATTTTTTCGATATCTCTTACCGTTTACGAGATATTTGGTCAAAAAAACTAGTCATTTTTTGCTATTTTTCCACCCATCTTCATTTCGCGTTTTCCAAAAAAGTCAACAGCAAAATTTCAGTTGCTGCTTTCCGAAGTGATAGTTTTTTGTGTCGGACAACAACATTAGGGATCCTAGTGAAGAGAATTGATGGCCTTAGCGACTTCTGTACGGTACGTAGGAGTTGATATCCCTAGGATGTCTATGAAATCCAAACTTAACTTTACGTTCCTACTCAGCTCCTAACATTGACTACTTGGAATAGCCGTACTCTTAACTTGGCCTGAATATATTTCGGTTTTATTTTTACTAGGCTTTATTATTTTTGTTGTTTCCTTAATGGATTGACTGTTTTATGGTAAAACAAATATATGTATTTTTACGTCTAAATAAAAACGTTCACGTTTCATCGTTCTTAACATCCAACGGTGACTACTTCTATTCTACTTCTTTGCTTTCTTTTCCTTTCTTATTACGCCATATTGTGACCAATTTTCTTTACTGTTGTCTTTTGTGTTCTCGTTGTTTTTTTATCGTTTATATCTTTTCATTATTATTTCTTTTACTTAGTTAACAGCTTATAACTTCCTTTTTTACTTTTTAATATTTATTGAAATATAAGCTAAATTGTAGATAGAGGCGGGCACTGTTTTTGTTGACGTCCTCAAAAGTGACTATTTCTGCTTTCTTCGCTGTACTATTTAAGGCAAACATTTTGCCCGTTTTTTCTGACTGTTCCTTGTGTTCTCGTTGTGTTGTTTTTGCTGTTCTTAATTGAAGCTTATATTCCTTTTTAATTATTTGTTTAATTTTTTTATTCCTTTTTATTTGACGTTTAAATGAATGCATTCCTCGAGGGAATGGTAAGAGAGGGTTGAGAGTGGGGGACTTATCTTCAGTACTGACCATATGGATAGGTTCGGAAGCATACTGATGAAAACACTCAGAGTATCATCCCTGTAAGCTGTTCGGACCCATTGCTTGCATATGGAAGGTGTTTCGCGCTGTCGCTAACACCTCACATACAAATTCTGTTCTCGGGGAAGAATCGACGCCTGTTCTATCCGGTCATTGGATTGTCGGTCTTCCACGATGGCAGTAATTTGTATGTGTAGCGACAGTCTGAACAGTGCCCACCTCACTGCAGACCAAACTAAGCTGCTCTCCCTTCTGTTCTCCGGACCTATCTCATCGTTCCAGCATTTATTCCCCGTCCAAATGCAAAGATAAAACGGTTTTGACTGCGGCGTATTCGCCATTTGCTAATGCTACTGTCCCTCACTTGCCCTTTTCCGGGAACCACCAGCCAAACTGACGCTATGATATAACCATCAATGGCGCCCCTCCCATTTGGCTTGAAATGCCTGCGCAACGGGTAGAACTGGATATGTTCAAAAAGGAAAATAAAACATGAGATAAACAAAAAAAGGCAAGAAGAAGGACCAGGAAGGAATACAAAATAACGAACTAAAGCAAACCAGGTACCACTGTAATGAGAGGAAGAGGCCCCCTCACCCTAAAAGTAAAGCAGGTTACCTTTGAAGACAAACGCTACTGCTAGATCAGATTTCCTCTCCTCTCCTCCTCCTTGAAGCCCAATAATCAAAAGATCCTAATTCTACTCTGTTTCAAGCATTGTCGAATCTTTAAACCGCCATTAGAAATACGTAACCATGTCCCGTCTGTGCTCCAGTATAAAAAGGGGCCCGGGTACAGACCTAAAAAAAGTGAAACCGTGGACCGCCCTATAAACTCATTTCAAACCGACTAAGGCAGGAGCAGATAAGAAAAATTCAAAGAAAAAGTACTCCTCAAACAATCCTCAAGCTCAACCTAGGGAACGCAAGTGAAAAGATATACTCTGAACCATGCCATCCCCTCATAGGCAACCCGAGATGCCTCTGTTTAAAACGTTACAAACACTTAGAGCAGCACCCTCAGTGTTCCATATCGAGATCTGCTGTTTCAGCGCTACACTAGGTAGCAGCATCCCTGAAGTTTCACAGTGGTGCTGTTCCAGCGTTTTATACAGAAAAACATCCTGACAACAAATTTACAATAAAGTAACAAATATTTCGGAATAAAAAAAATCCTAATTGACCAGAATTAAAGGCACATTTTCCAACACCATACTAGCCACGACGTGTAGTTGAAGCATGGCCCAATTGGCGTAATTGGAAAATAAGATAATTTAGAGTCTATATTAATTCTTACAAAACTAAAAAAAAATAAGTTTATGGGACGTAAAACACTTTCAAAGTGTCCCTCATTGTCATGCAAGGCTGTTCGATGAAGAGAAGGATAGGAAGAAATGGTGTTGCGGTGAGGGATCTTATAAAGTCCAGTTAAATTTACACTCCTCTGGACGCCAGTTTCTATTTCTAACACCGTCTGTGTTCATTCGAACGAGCCCGTGCCTACAATGACTTGTTTGCCTTCTGCGCTCTCGAAGGTGACTGGGGGTACCGTCATCCTTCAGGCCTCGCCGTTCTTTAAGATCGAAGGTAAGAATGTACCACCAAGGTTCACAAGTCTGGACGCTCCAGGGGCCAAAAGTTTAGGGACCAAGGGAGGTGATGTTCCAGTTTGTGAACCGGTGCCGGCCTGTACAGTAGGATGATAGGCGAGGAGCGCAAAAACATTGCCATGGGTAGATCATTGAACTCAGAAGTCATTGATGAAATTAATACATATCTTCTTTCCTGTAATCCTTTCATCAATGATTTCCGTAGATTGAGTGATGAGCCTTCAGTCAACGCTCATTTGGAATTTGAAGTGACCAGCAAGATCTACCCATGGCCACTGTTCTTGAGATAGGCAAACAGGCATTGAAGTGCACGCTGTATTGAGCAATGGAAGACCACCATAACTGAATCCAAGAAAATTGACCATCTGGAAGAAGAGTGATAGGCGTCCGTCTTCCGTGTGACCTCTTAAGCCCCTTAATGGAGCCCATTCCAATATCCGTTGCTCTATCCTCAAGGTAATTTAGGGGTGGCATATTGAGGCTCTTAGACAACCACCGGGGGGAAACTTTCACAATAACAATTACTACTAGATGTCTCCTCCTCTCCAGATCCCCGTTTCTCGCATTTTCGGCAGGCTGTCTCAAGCATGAGCAGGTCCGAGATGTTCGCGAGGTACGAGGGAAGAGCGTTCTAAGATTTATTCTCGTTTTTCTTTTCTCTCCAAACGCGTTCTCTGCTGCTCAAAATTCCTTGAGGATAGGACCACTGGACGAGCTTCCTTGAAGCTCAACGGGTTAGGCAAGCTGGTGGGCAGGTTTTAGGCGACATCACCCGCGATGAAACAGTCTTGGGTGAGGGTGGGGTGCAGGCTGGAAAAGTTTACCTCCCAAGTTTCGTTTACCGGTGACCCAGATACATGAAGGTACATTAACGAGAACGCAATGGGCCTTGTGTCCCGTCTGGGTTCACCTACGTTTTTCCTGACGTTCACCTTCAGTGCTACTTGGGAGGAAAACAAGAAGGCCTGCCCTCCACAACATCGGGCGCAGTGAACCCCTCAACAGCCTAGCAGAATCTTCCAGATTAAACTTGGCGAACTCCCTTTTTTTTCCCCGAGATCTGCGCAGCGGAGCAATGTTTAGTAGGCCCGTCCGGTTTAACCATACGTTCTATGTCATTGAAATGCAAATGAGGGCCTCTCCTCATGCCCACATATGTTGTTTAAAATTGACGGCTGATGGAACCGGTACATGGCCACGTGACATTGACTCCGTAATAACGCGCAGACAATCCCTTCGGAGGAAGGAAAGCCGGCTGGAAGAACTCAGGGAAGTTGGTGCTGAAACACAATGATTCAAATGGTCCATGTGGTTAACTGACCAACCGCACCGACTTCCATGTGCTGGGACTCTGCAAAGGTGGGCAACTGCAGCAACAAGTTCATACCCCAAGCCTGCCTGCCAAACCACCCACGTGTGACGAGAGGGGGTTCTGTCCAATACAAAAACGAGACTACCACAAACGAAGGCCTTTAATTCGACATCACGTAGGAGACAGAATCAAAGTGCATGAATGGCTGGGTCCGTTTTCCGGTATCAATTCCGCATTATTACTGCTCAAATAGGAGGCGCACCAGTAAACGTGGAGCTATGTCTTCTCTACTCGTCGCCGTAATCAAGTACCATCTCTTAAAGTACCTCATGAAAGGCGGATCTCTCCAGAACGTAACCGTCACTCCCCTGGGGAAACAAGAGGATGAGGTCGAGCATTTACGTGGACGAAGAGAATGGTGGGTGCCAGCGACGGCAAGTGCTGGCGTCCCCTTTCGTCGACTTGTTCCTGTGTCCAAAGCTCGAGCCCACCGTTGACTGTCTTCCCCGTGCAATTTAGAGGGCAAACAAAGTTTGGTCTTTCGCGGCCGAGACCGCTCTCTGATGCAGATCTTACTCAAGCAAGCTCCAAGCCTTATGGTCTCCATACAATCGCCCGCACCCTGAAACTTTTGAACAATGTCACATACCACAGACATTTAACGAAGAAGTTTCAAGGTGCACACTAAGCGCCCCACGTACTGCGGAATTGTACGAACACCCCGATGGCCATCACTGTTGTAAACGACTTCGCCAGCGTGGTGAGAAGGTAAGTACGGTTGATGTGGGGTCTCTCCCCAACCGAGGAGAAACAATACTACCTTCGTATTACCTACCTTATGTCGAGCACCTTGCCCGTGGTGTACGTTGATCTTCTGCTCGTGGCCGGTCCTGGTTCCCGGACGGTTCCAGGACGTAGCCCGCAATCTCGGCCTGGTGGAAGAAACGAAGAAGAATACAATCACGCGCTGCGCGAGGCATCTACGATTATTGACTGGACCTCAGGCTCGGTTCCTTCTTCGTGATCCACTGCAACATGGGAGGCTCCCGCTGCTCTTCTGGTGTGAGTCTTTCAAGAACAACCTTAGTCGAGTGATCACTTAGAAAGGAAACCCTCTCGACCCTGAACTGGACGGTGAAACTTACCTTGTTTAGACATCGATTCGGTAGCCCTCCGCCAGCAGGGATCGTGCCTTGAAAGATACATGGACTCCCCTAGCGTCGAGGATGACACGACTGAGTATAACGGTAGAGAGCGACTCACACTACGCGGCGAGAACCTCCAGCGAACCATCGGTTGAGGGACCTGGGTTTGCCCAAACTCTCTCCCCAGGACCAGCGCCGTGTGTTTTTGAATACTTTTCGCTCTCATGCTATCGCAACCCCCGTGACCGAACCACTTCTAGAATCATATTTCTGGACGGTCCCTGGGGGTTATGGGAAGGGAAACCCCTCAGATTCTGTGTCATCCTTATCGTAATGTCCGTGGTTGTTCGAGCAGTTGCACTCGGCCAGGTGGCGTAGCTTCAGGTGATTGCTGCGAAGGAACATGGCTGGAGGAACAACAGCAACAGTAAGACATGGTTCCGACTCCCTCTAGACCTAAGGTCTCCGGCAACATATTGTGTGGAAACATCATCCAAGTCGGTTACCAGCACAGCGAGCAGAAACTCCATACTATAGCAGGCAAGACACAGCTCTTTGTGTTCGATGATAGGCCACCGATTGGCACACCGCTACATCTTCGAGATGATCGACAGATCCCTCCGGGATCACATGAAATAGTAGTGTGCCATTCGGGAATACGATCTTCATCTGCTCCGGGGACTTCCGTCAGATTGCGCCCGTCGTTGAGAAGGCCGCGCACACCAGCTGATGTCGCGTGCGTGTCACTTCGGGCCGTCACATCTGTGGCGACTGTTCACCAACTATTTTTCCCTGACGACACCGCCAGAGAACTAGTGGTTCCATTGACTACTCCAACTTCCTCCTTGGAGTAGGCAATGGAACAATAAATCCTTTACTTTTTGGAGAGGGCCGCGAGAGAGAGTCTCTCATTGCCCCTCAATGGGGTGAGATGCCCTCACTTCTCTCGCGGACTTAATAACGGATGCGTTTTCCACCTGGTGTTCTGCGAGATCCTGATCTTTGTGCGAGACGGGCAATACTCTCAACTCTAACTGTGAACGTCAAGGAGATCAACGGTCGCATCCTAGACCTCATGGACGGGCGCATTACATGAGTTGAGAAGCGCGGCACAGAGAAGACGACGACGGGCTGGATGTGGACGTAAATCTCCTCAACCAGGCCACTGGCAAAGGAGTGCCAGATCCACGTCCTGCGTCTCAAGGTCGGCTCCGTATGCTTAATCATGAGAAACTTAAATATCGGTGATGGACTCGTGAACAGGCCACCCAAAGTCATTTGTTACGGCGATCAGCAGCCGACTGATCACCGTCAGACTTAATCGGCATCAACGCAAGCCTATCGGAATTCCCCGGATTACGTTCAGGTTCGCGTTTTGCCCGAAGATTCGCCGCTCCGGGTTTGTCGCCGTCAGTTTCCCCCCTCAATGTTTTTTGGCGTACTGCATGACTGGTCACAAGAGCCAACCCAGACAATTGAGTACGTCGGAGTCGACCTGAGAACGGACTGCTTCACTCATGGCCAGCTCTACGTCCCTGTTGAGCAGAGTGAGACGTCCAGACGACATCGACGTTCTTGTACCAGAACGACAGAATAGTAGAAGGAGTCGCCTATAGCCAAGAATATTGTATATGACGAGCTCCTTCTAAACACTGATTAAGTCTTCGGGCAGTAGGCTAGGGGATCTGCCACTTAAAAAAAACTCCCCGTCGTGATTTGAACCTAGCAGTAGGCAAAGAGAACTGCTTTACCAAACCTTCCAGATGAGTTCATTAGCAGTAGGCAAAGGGGACTGCTTCACCCAAACTTCCTGATGATTTCATTAGCAGTAGGCAAAGGGAACTGCTTTACAAAACCCAAAACTCCCTGATGATTTCATTAGCAGTAGGCAAAGGGAACTGCTTTACAAAAACCCCCCCTTTCTCTGATGATTTCATTAGCAGTAGGCAAAGGGAACTGCTTTTTTTAACCAAAACTCCCTGATGACTTTATTAGCAGTATGCAAGGGGATCTGCCAGAATAAAACTCCCCGTTTTGTGTAAATATGTAAATAGATATGGCCTAAGTTTGCCGGCCTCCCCGTGGCGAGACTGGATAACGCCAACCTCAATATCTGAGCGTTGGTAAACCGACGGGCAAACAACTGATTTTCTGTGCTTATTCAAAATTCCAAACACATTTTTATTCTATATTTTGTAAACCACTATTCATATTCAAACACACACAAAATCAACCATCTCTTTTGCTTAAAACGAATAATGACAAATTAATTAAACAGCAATATTCTTTTCATCCTAAAAAATAAACCCAAATTCATTTTACCCTCAAAGTCAATTCACCATTCAATAACATTGTCTAAGTCATCCCCGTGATTATGTACACATTTTGTTGTATCCTTTTACGCGAAATCATTTTGTTTTTGGGGTCGATAGCGGCGAAACCCATTGGTCCGGAGGTCAAGATAAAGACCAACGTTTTTATTTAGGAAATAAGATGAACCTACAAAAAAGGTCCAGTGACGTATTACTATATTTCCTCTTAGTTTGACCGCAAAAACGCGATTAAGTGAAAATATTGGAC
The DNA here is from genome assembly GCF_021130785.1 of Homalodisca vitripennis. Taxonomy (NCBI): domain Eukaryota; kingdom Metazoa; phylum Arthropoda; class Insecta; order Hemiptera; family Cicadellidae; genus Homalodisca; species Homalodisca vitripennis. Next base: position 436,271 of record NC_060214.1, on the reverse strand, counting down.
ATTTTCGCCTAAAAATTTACATTCCGGGGCTTGATAGCGGCTAAACGGTTGGTCGTAACTCAAAACACAATTTTAAACGGGATTTAGGAAATCACGTGATCTACAGAAAAGGTTCAGTGGACTTCGGGAGTTGGCTGAGCGTTAGCTAAGCGTCCAATAGTAGATAGGAACAGAGGAATATTTATTATGTTCACAGACCACAATACCCTCTAAAATAGGGGCCCAAGTGTGTCATTAACCCCCGGTAATATTAACCCCCCCCCCCCCGGGATTTCCTGAAATGACCTGATAACCTCCTGTACATTCAACCCCCTGATGTGGTTTACCCCCCTGGTAACATTAAAACCCCCCCAGGGAATTTCCTGCCATGACCTCTATGTCCGAGAATTTTTACCAGTCACACAAATCTCTTAAACACACCCCCCCCCTGGGAAGATCCTGGGATGACCAGATAACCCCTGGAGACCTTATCCCCGGTAACGTTAACGACCCCCCTGGGAATTTGTTCATATGACCAGACAATATCCAGACGAAATTAAACCCCACATTGTCTTAACCTCCTTAACATTAATCACCCCACCCCCAGGGAATTTCTCGCCTTGACTAGATAGTCTCCTGGTGATAATTAAAACCGTCGGTTTTTATTAATTTATACTAAACAATTCAAGATAAGCTGACCCGGGCAGACTTTTCTCCCGATCTCATTTCTGGCTAAACCATAGGTCGTCAGATCAGATCTGAGGGCACAATCGATTAAATTAAATTAAATTTCCAACAAGAAAGGTCCAGTCACTTTTTGTCGTATCTCTAACGTTTTAACCGCAAAATGCCCTCAAAGTAAGTCCAAAAGTTTTTACGAATCCGGAAAAAAAATCTATGAAAAAGGTCAATTTTTAAATCCCCCATTGTCATTTACTTAATGTCCGGACTTAGACCAGTCACTCGAATTCCGCTTATCCCGCGCATTTTTGCAAGCGTTTACTTTGGGGGCCTGGGGGCGTAGCACGCACCCCAGTGCAAACTCTCGAGCCGAAGCGGAGTTATGATAATATATATATATATGGGGGGGGGGGGGGTGGGGGGGGTACCTAGGCGGAGGACGGCTAGTCACTTCAAGGAGAGCATGGTGACCTTGGTGAGGATCTGGAGAGACAGGCCGATACCTCACCACGACTAATTCGGCCTGGTTGAGAGTCCGGCACCGCATCAACATAGCGGAAGCTCGACCAGCTCTGGGCTGGACTCTCCAGGGGATAACGAGGTACCTCTTATCTTCCGCTCCTCATCAAGGAATCCAATGTCTGATGGTTTTCGTTGTCCTGAGGTTAAAGACAAGCTGGGTGACTATGAAATACCTTATCGCGTTCCTACTTCTGTTAGGGCACACCAAGGAGGTTATAGATCTCCATCCTCAATGACTTGAAGGGGAGAGCCTTATATTTTAAATACTCTTGGTTTTACTGCCCCGCGGAGCTACATGAAGGCCGATCATGAAGAAATAAATTTATTTTTTTTCAGAATTAAAAAACATTTGAGGTAACTTTTCTTATCTTTCTCCTTGTAAACAGTCCTAGGATGTTAAACGAATATTTTATAGAAAGAATTAGCTGAATTTGTCTAGCGTGAGATTAGCTCCTTACCAATATATTACGCTATTCATTTTTATTTAAATATGATAATTATTTACATATTTGTCTTGATATGTCTCCTCATGTATTCGTTATATAAAATAAAATATTAGTTTTTTAGATGTAGCCATTTTTAAAGAAAGAAAGTATAACCAAGGTACTAATGTAGGTTATACACAGATTATTGGATAACGCAGTAATCTCGTTTGTCGCAGACTCGGCACTTTACAGATCTGACCCCTTTGATCTTATATTTGGTTCCTGAGGTAATAAGTGTCACAAATATCAACCATTATGGGTTGCCGTAGAAATTAGACGAACCAATTTAGTAATTCACGTACATCTCATACAATATAAGTGATGTAAAGATTTAATAAACAAAATGCCCCTTTAATAAAATGGATCATTAATTCAAAAGAGTCGTAAGCTTTCTACCTATTTTATGGTCGATAATTTTGTACTTGAATAATTATGAACTAATAATGAATGATTTGTTCCTTTTGGCCAGTTTATACATTCCATTCTCTGCCATAGTTTAAAGAAACAACTTACCACACAAGAATTTATCAAAATTCATTTAATGTTTTTGCTGAGATACCATAAAAATTTCGATTTTTTAATCTTTACTTCACAATTATAATGGGAATTCTCGAGCAAAACGGAATAGCATTAAGCTTACAAATATAACGTATTAAAATAATTAAAACGTAAAAATGTTTATAAAAGTTTTTATGCAGGAAGTTGATTTAGTTTCCTAAAAAAGTTTCCTTTGTTTTTTTTTTTTTTTAATATTGTATTTCTTAAATTGCGTTTAATAAGAATTTATTTTAATGCGTTTCCATAATATATTTTAATTGGAGAGCTTCTGCAGTTTTGCTGCCAGGTGACCGTTAGGTAGATTTTAATAAAAGTTTTATGTTTTTTTAACTTATTTAAATCTGTAATATATTAACATTTTCAATAGATGTTTCAACCTTATTATATTATAAGACGCAAAAGGTCTAAGAGACAAGCTAGATACTGGATATTAATGATGATATAAAAGCAAAGGAGAAAAGGGATAATATTTCTATTCAGAAGGTAGATCAAAGAGAATCTCTTTGCTTCATTTTTTTACTAACCGAGTAAAGTAAAAAAGGGTTCAATACATATGTTCATTACGTAATGTCAAACATTTTGTATACTCAATTCATGAGTAAGGAATTATTGTAATTATCGAAAACAGGAATTTTTGTCCATAAAATATGATTTGTGAAATAATTTAAACATTTAAGCTCGACACAACCTTAACATATATTATATAGTATACTCAAACGATTAAGTACAAAACAATCATATGGATGTATTAAATTGTATTTTTTAGTAAATAGTGTGTAAACTTTTAATCTAAAATCAACCTTTCCGCACTTTATGAGTTCTTGAAAAATACGTGATTTAAATTTCAGTTTTCTTGTTCCTTCACGAACCAATATTGCTTCCTATATTTTAACCTGTTTAATTGGATTGTTACCTGAGAATATTAATTTGTGCTTGATACTTTGTATGATAATTTTTCATGTAATACTATAATATATCTTTTGAAGGTAATAAATCTTGAAAAAGTATGGAGTCCTTTTGATTATTAATGTATCCCTAAAAGTATGGGTCTCTGGAGTACTAAACATTTATCAGTGTACTAGGTAACCCACAAACTGAGGGAATAGGCGATAGGTAGTGATAGTTTTTATTGGTAACATGTTTATACATACATATAACACACACACACACACACACACACACACACACACACACACACACACACACACACACACACACACACACACACACACACACACACACACACACACACACACACACACACACACACACACACACACACACACACACACACACACACACACAATACGTACACCCAGAGCGAGTCATATGATAATTTGATCTCATTTTATGTCTGACAAGCGTGGGTGTAAATGGCATTTAATCGAGAGTACAGAACGAAAAGCTTATGATGTAAGAGTTCCCCATTCACTCCAAACGCAGAATTAAATGCCTGAGCTACACATTTAATCAGCCACCGTAAAGTTTTATTGCGTAGCTTATGCGTCAACTTAATGGACATACACAGGCTCTCAAGGGCTCGGTAAACTTGACCCTGATCGTGCCACAGTTTATGTGTGTCTTTATACACTTTATACCACTTGAAATTTGTAGGCACGAATGTAATAATGCTGTACAATTATTTTTTTTAATCCCGTTTAAAATGTAATTTTCACAGTCGTCAATAAAATTAATAACCGTTGTTGTAATGACACCAATACAAATATGTAGTCCAATGTATACTTTATCAAATTAAGTGTTCAATTCCAGGTGTTTTATGAATCAAATCAATTTAAAATACAGTAGTTAGGGCTTTCGTAAACTACAAGAACAAAGTGAACACATACAGCATTTATATTTATTAAAAATCGAGTATTCATAAAAATAAATTTTCTTTAGTTATATTTTCCGCCAATATTAGCATTTAATCCTTTTATTTTTAAACACTTTGGATCAGATCGCATGGGAGGGGGTTGCAGTCTCCCTTTTTAAACTTTTTTGGCACCCTTTTGTAGCATGATCACTTAAAGAATCATCAAATAATAGAATATAAATTATTAGACGTTGCAGCAATTCCTTATTATTAAATCCATCAAAATGGGTTAAAGATTATATCAATGGTCACGTTATATTTCAAACTTCGATGGATAACACAGTTATCTATTGTTTCACTAGAGGATCGAAAAGATTAATTTTATGTCTATCTGTCTATAAGACCGTCAACTTGTCCGCAAAATATATAAAAAAGTACGTAACTTGTATGCTTGAAATTTTGCAAGAAACTTGTAACAGTCCAGACCAGTCTCTGTTACTGATGCTGGCTAGCTCAGGGGAAAGGGGGGTAAGTTGTTCCAAGTCCTAGGAGAAGTCCACAACAACGGCGAAAATGTTCAATATTTATTTTGGGGCGCCACCTTGTCTGTAACAAGGAACCAGTCCTTTCCAGGTTCCGGGACTTCACCAGGGTAAGCAGGTGTAGGGACCCAAGAGAATTACCATGGGTCGATGAGCCGTTTACAATAAACGTTAAATGTAATTATGAGAATAAGAATATATTTATTAATTTAGTAAGTAGGAAAATGTTTGGTGTGACTCCAACGATATTAATGTAACTATATTATTGAATCCTTAGCTTTTCTTTGATCTTAGTAGAGTACTGTATAGTAAAAGTATACGAAACTGATGGTTAATCTGTGAAGACGGGAAGACCTCAAGACTACAGAACTTTACAGACTCGAGTTTATTGCAATAATTTCCGTAAAGGGCAAAAAAAGTATCCTGTATTATTTACAACAGTTACAGCCAGTATTGTCCCTAATCTGCTTTACAGTAAAAAAAAAAAAAAAAACAACTCGATATAACCAAGACGACTACTGATATAACCACACAGACTTAGATAATATATCTTAAGATAATTAAACCCTTCTTACGATACAGATATATAATTAAACATTTACCATAAATTAACTTAACTACCTAAAGAAGTACAAGAGTAATAATTGAGGTAACACTTATTTCTGGAGTCCCAGGCGCTGATGATCCTTCGAGAGGTACATCGAGAGGAATGGTCCCCGTCTCTGAGAGGAATATAGTATAACCTGAGAGATTACCAGAAAATTTGTAAGTCACATCACCAGAAGACGACAAGTCCATGCCCGGTAATTTCAACGAAGTCGACCGCACCGAGAGGAAGCACACGACCGCGGGTGAACCGGATGTGCGGTACGGCAGTGTCGCGTCGGTCGGTGAACAGGCGGGTGCCGACAACAGCAACTCGATGTGCGCGCAGCAACATTGGGGCTAACAGATATCCTCAGTCCAGCAGCCACGATCAGACTCCAGGGAATAAAAATCCTGCACAATGTACAACATATGATAGCCCAGCTCTTAAAATTACTTCACATACAACGTGTCCTGCCATTGAAAGTTTTAACTACACTGGATAATAAATACAATAACGAAAGCACCATAAAGAATAAATAATTCAAGACAACAGTAAACGACATATTTCAAAAGTAACTGCCACAGCATCTTCACGGGATTGCAACACTTATAACAGTTACTCGCCTTCGGTTCGCTGGCCCCCTTTTGGGTGTTTGCCGAATTCGGGGATAAGCGGTATTCGGTATCGGTGAGAGGTTAATCAGAGAATTAGATTAGGGATCTGGGAGTTTAAATTAGACCTATTTTTATTGAATTTTCCAGTTTTTAATCAAAGTTTTAACTTTAAGGCCATTTTGTGGCTTAACCGTTAGAGATACGACAAAAAGTGACTGGACCTTTCTTGTCAGAAATTTAATTTTATTTCGATTCCGTCGTCAGATTTTAGCTGCAAGCTTTGGTTTAGCCAGGACTGAGCTCGGAAGAAAAGTCTGCACTTGTCAGCTATCTTGAATTGTTTAGTATAAACATAATAAAAACCGACCTAAAGGCAGAATTTTAAGTTGAACAGTTGGTTTAATATCATCAGGAGATTATCTAGTCAAGCCAGGAAATTCCCTGGGGGGGGGGGTTAATGTTACCAGGGGGTTAACACATCAGGGGGTTTAATTTACTCAGGAGGTTATCTGGTCATACCAGAAAATTCCATGGGGGTTTAGTGTTACCTTCTCTAACGCTCAGCCAATTCACGATGTGGGGTTGTAGTCACTCGTTAAATTAGTAACACAAGTTAAATCCAGAACAAGAACGGATTGCACAAATTACAGTCGCATTATATTTACAACTCCTGAAATAGCTAAATACGACCAAGATTTTGCCATTAAGAGAGATTTTAGGGCTTACTTAAGGATATACGACAAAAAGCTACCTAACCTTTTTTTAGATCTTTAGATTGTCTAGTTATTGAACATTTAGGATTTAAGTTATGACCAACGGTTCGGCTGCTACCACGCCTCCAGAAACAAAATGTTCACCTAAAAATTATAAAATATTTCCTTTTAAACAGGTTTTTCGGCCAGACCATTTAGGATAGGGCAAAAAGTTACCGGACTTTTTTGTAGAACACGTCGTTTTACTAAAACTTATTAAATTACGTGTTTTGAGCTACGACCAACCGTTTAGCCGCTATCAAGCCCGGAATGTAAATTTGTAGGCGAAAAATTTCCAAATATTTTCACTTAATCGCGTTTTGCGGTCAAACTAATGGAGATATAGTAAAAAGTCACTAAACCTTTTTTGGTAGATCATATTATTTCCTTAATCTAACCTTTGTTTTATTTTGACCTCCGACCAATGGTTTCACCGCTATCTACCCCAAAAACAAAGTTTTCACGTGAAAATTGCACAAAAATTGCACGCAATTACGTTTTTCGGCCAAACCAATGGAGATAGAGCAAAAAATTACTGGACCTTTTCTGTAGATCGCGTAATTTGCTAGTTTGATGGGTCAATCAGATTTGAGCTACGACCAACGGTTCGGCTGCTATCGGGCTCGAAACATTATTTTTAGCGAAAAAATCTCTGGAATGTCAAATATTAGAGCGTTTTTTTCGCTTAACCATGGAAGATAGAGCAAAACGTCACTGGACCTTTTTTGTAGTTCACTTCATTCCTGACCATGAATTTTTCGTCAGATCCGAGCTAGCTCGAACGGTTCGCCCGCTATCGGGCTTACAAAAAATGCCTGCAGGGGTGAAAAATGCGCGAATTTTCTCGAATTTTTGTTAGGGGTTTAGAAGTAAAAAAGTCCGGTTTTCAGACTTTTCCTCCGGGTCATATTGTGAAAGGTACCTGCATGCCAAATTTAGTCAGTTTCACATGCGGCTGTATAGTATTTTAGAATAAAAGGTACAAGTATCACAGCGGAAATAGTTTTGTGACTTAAATGGAGTGAGCTTTTCGGACTAAATTGCTTTTAGTATTCACTAAGTTTAGCATTATTACTGCCTGCATTATTAATTATTTTCAAAGAAACATTTTTATTAAAATAATAATCAATCATACATTGCACAGTGCAATACCAATACTAGATGCTAAAAGATTATATAGGTGTATATTATTTTAGAGGAAATTACTATGTTACTGAGCGGGCAAACATTAAATTTAGTGACATAGAAAATAAGCTTAGAATACACAATTATTATTTACAAATATTTTTCATTGTGATATGTAGACTTGTGACATGACGACATTGTTTTACAAGACATAAAATTATAAATAGGTTTAATCCAATTAGCATTAATAATTATTTAATTAATTAAGCTGTGATTCAATGTTGTTTCCAATTAGGCTACCAGGCAGAGATAATGCCTCACTATTATTCGTATAGTTTATCTTGTTTAACGTTTAATGTACTACAACCATTACATACATTAAATTTAACACAATAACACTGGATAGGTTTCCTAATCCCCCTGTTACAATGATTGTATAACTAAAATTACTTAATTAATTTATCTCAACCAAGGATAACTTAATGAAAGTTCTCTATATTTGAAACGAGTAGTGAGCTATATTTCTACTTTCAGCAAAATGTTTACCTAAGTTGCACACTGTACTTGAACATGACTATACTTTAAATGTATTATTAAATAAGAGTTGGTATTGTATACTACTAATTTAGATTGCATGCATATGAAACATACAACACATTTAATTTAATTTATTTATTTATAATTACTATATAATTAATTACATTAGACAAACATTTTTGTAATTATCATGACAGATTAATTGTATTCATTATGATTTCTTTATAACATTTTAATTGGATTTTATTATACTAGAAGTACAAGTGAATTATTACAACGATGATGAATTAGTTTTAACACACTGAAGTAGGGCAGTTACATGAAGTAATGGGAGGCTTCCAGTAAAATAATACAATTATATGAACATAACATCTATCTTTTTCTACATTTTGGCGATGAAAATAAAATTATTTAATATTTATTAGGCTTTAAATTACTTAGGCCACAAGGGGAAAAATATTATAACATCCGTAATTAGCAAGGTAACGTACATAATCATTAATAATTTACATACAGAAATCAACAATCCTATTATATACATGAATGTAGAATCTTGGAGCATTGCAAAAAAAACGGTTTATTGTAGTATCACTAGTATAAAGGAATACAACATTTTCCAATATATTTTTTTATTTTGTGCTAGGCCTTTCTGAATTAAAGATTTCATCACCAGGCACTTCACAAATTATCAAATGTTTACATTTTTGTAATAATAATTAATTTTATAATAACATATGGTAAATAATTTGGGTGTACGGCTAGCCAGTATAAAATATTTAATCAGAATTTAATTTTAATTTTTTTATGAATTGAGATGAGAGTAAAATTGAACTTTAAATTGGTCCGTCTTCATTATTGATAAGTTTTTCTTGATTTGTGTTAATGTAAATTGTTTCCCAAGCATTTAAGTGTATTGTGTTAGTAACTTCATTTAATAATCGTAAATTTTTATTAGAGATGGTGTGTTCCCTAACAATTTTATATAAGTTTGTGGTGTAAGGATGTGTTAATATTATTATTTTGTTGTTTGATTTAATAAACTTCAATATAATTTATAATAATTTGTTGAGGCCTATCATAATGCAAGTCATACAAAAAATTTAAAATTTCATATTGTACATACAGGCCTACGATAAATCACCCAACAGTGCCTCTCCAAACACGAAAAAATTCTTATTTAATATAATGTCTGTCAGTCCGTCCGTCTGATTATAATGTATGTGTTTGTGCTGGATCTAGGAGTCTCTTGTACTTTATTATGTCCTCTTTATCTAGGATGAAATCCATATTAACACCTACAGGGTCGTCGTCCAGAAGCCATGTTCATTTATTTCCTAAAATTACTGAAGTTATTGCATTTTGTTTTGATTTTATATAATGTTTTGAGATTTGCGAAATTCAAAAATTTTTGTCTCGGCCTATAAGTAACTTTCTCTTAAAAAGTTAAAGTATGACCATAGGGAGCAGCTATTTTTATTTGTGAAAGATTACTGAAAATTTGTTTGGTAACTTCGGGAACATAGGGGGTGGAGACATAAACGTAGATGAATTAAATCGTATGACCTATTTCTTTCTTAAAGTCAGTTATAAATTATGCACATGATTATAATTTTTGTAACTTTCAACATATTTCATCTAGAAACATCATGGTTTGAAGTATCATAGATGATTCACACATTTATTAATATTTTGAAACGTTTTTAAATAAGGGAGCGACGACATTTATGTAACTTTCTATGCATATACAGAAAAATATTAAAATTCAAGTAGAAATCAAAGGAATGACAAGAGATATAGAAATACCGATGTGCAACGTTTCTAATCCAGGAGAGATTGGCTTTGCTATCGATCAGCCAATGTTAAGCAGACTGAGCTGTATCGTACTATTAATATAATACATTTATATAACTATATATTATTACTTAACTGTTATCCTAATATTACTGTTATTGTTATTATTATTGCTGATAATTAGTAATTATATTAAGACAAGTTACTAAAATACATTTATTTGTGGTAAAAACTATTCGATATATGGAGAATCAGGATATTTGACATCGTTTTTAATCTTGGTGAGTTTATTAAATGTTTTATATTATGTTTACACACACACACACACACACACACACACACACACACACACACACACACACACAACACACACACACACACACACACACACACACACACACACACACACACACACACACACACACACACACACACACACACACACACACACACACACACACACACACACACACACACACACACACACACACACACACACAACACACACACACACACACACACACACACACACACATATATGTTTCTATGGTTCAAAAATTGTTCAGTTTTATTTAAATTAGCTACTAAATGAATTTTAATCAAATTATTAGTGTTTTTACCTTCTTTTTTTTACTACTAATTAATCATGTAAGAAGTAACGGTTATTGTGGTGGAAAAAAGTACATACCACTTATGTAACGATAAAATCCATAAAAACTATATATAATTTTTTTATCAGCGGAAATTGCCGGAACTTGAACCCGGATCTCTTACTTGTGACCATGTGTAATAGCACACACTATAGAGTCTTTTTTATTCGAGTACCAGAGGAGTACCTTTTATGATTCAATATATAGTTTTCAATAAGAGATCATTTACAATAAATCACTCTAAATATGTTGTAACAATTCTCTTTAACCCTTCATTTGGTTTATACAATATAGTGTGTTTATGAAATCGTAGCAGAACAAACCAGTACTCATTAAAGAGAATGTGTCCTAAGTGAATATGTGTGAATTGTTAAAAAGACCGTTTTATGTAGTGCAAAACCGTTTGTTATGTACTACCTCACCTTCAGTAAGTGTTTTGTTACGACCATTGTAAAAACCTCTTATACGTACAGAAATATTATTAATACCTACTAACGTTCACGCTTTTCACGATAAAATACCACAAATACGTGATTTCAGATATGAGCTAATCACAGTATGAAGTATATTCACGATACATTTCTTTGTTAAAAAACACAATAGAAGTAATGAACTTGAGAAAAGGGTAAAGATTTATCTAAAATTGTTTGTGCGCCTTTCAGAGCGTATCGTGGCATCTCTGAAAGGCAATAAAACCTTCAAAGTTTTGAAGGCGGTAGAAGCAAACCCCAGGTTTAATGTTTTGGATTAGATTTACAGATTTATTTTCCCGACATTCGGAAGTCAAAAGATTGTTCTCGGAGTTTTTTGCATAGACAATTTTCTTATTTATCTGTTATTTTTATGTAAACAACGGAACTATCAATAGTTTCAGGCATTATATGCAGAAAATAATTTTCTAAATGAAACTAGCTTTTATAAGATGGTAATAACAATTATAGTGTTATTGTTAAGCAGTTAATTACGTGTTTATGAAAGTCATGATAGATTTCAACTGTAGATTTTTGAAGGATATCAATATTGATCACATGATAGGTTGTGTACACTGTAGAGCAATTATAAGGATAAGCTCTCCATACTTTCGTGTTCCTTATTGTTTTATGGTGTTACTTGACAGTCCGTTATAACAAGATTAATATACTCAGATCCACCAAGCTTAGCCCCCTTTTGAAGCCCAATTTAACGGTCCACCTCAACAGGATTCAACTGAGTCGATTGTTAACGGTCTGTTACAGCAGGATTCAAGTGAGTCAAGACTTTTAGGTCCTTTACAACTGATCCAACTGGCCAGATCCTCCAGTTCCTAAGTTTTGAAATGTATATACAATCAGCGTTAGATATGCAATACTAAAGTCTGTGGTTTCTAAAGTCTGCCTCATCAGTTCAAGACGTTCGTTTTTGTCCTCATCGGTACACCAAATATTGGTGCCTGAGCAGTTTTTAAGTCAACGCATAAACTACCGTCAGTCATCGCACTGACATTCTTGTGACCTTGTCTTCAACGTCCTGTGTTCCTAGAAATGTGTTTTTGTATATTATCCAGTAATGGTGAAGGACTTACCCGTCTTTTTTTCATGATCAGTGAAAGTGGATCCAGTGAAATGTTAGATATTTAAAAAGAATAAAAATCCGTTCTGCGTAGTACTTGTACATAGTTTTGTTTACCGGTGATTCCTGCATTGAACTGGTGGACGGTTACATTAGTTCTCATAGTGTACATTCCTGTTGTGTGATTGTCTTACTGGATGTATTATTTCATCTTGGTTGACTATGAACTTCGTTATCTTTATCGATACAATTATCTTTATTGAAACTAAAAAATGTAGGTTTCTCCTTCACGTTTATATTCATTTATATAATAATTATTAATACATTTATATTATTATCCATAGCTTTACTGTGTTGTTCTTATTATAGCACATTTGAAAAAAAATGGGTTAATAAAGTCAATTTTCAATTTAGCAGTTTCAAACTTATGCTAGGAGTTCTCCTACCAAGTACCTCAGCGAGACGTTCAAAAATCAAAGTATTGAAGGACGGTCGAAACATTCCATTTCAAGTCGGTTGGGTATCAATTAAAGTTGACTTACTAAGCTATGGGGTAATTGATCTCTATCTGCCGCAATTTACGAATGTTTAAGGGAGTATATTACATGCTTTCATAATTTTAACATATTACCACTTGTATGCCCTTTCCCAAAATCTTCGTTGGCAAGAAACAGCAGTGCTTTTTAACTAAAGAAAATCTGACTTTATGCATGGAAGAAAAACTGCCTTACTAGTAGAATATTTAATTCTTCTGAGATCAGAACATAAATATATTTTATGCTGTGTTTTATACGAACCGGCTGTAATGGCAGTCGGACTTGTTTTAGCTCCATAGATATAATGTTAAAGTTTATTCACTTTCATAATCTAATCTTTAGTCTTAGAGTCATTGGAGGTCTGATTTGAAAGGTATGATTAAAAACAAATTCATCATCTTATGATTTTCTTCTACATTTTTATTTGCTACTTCACTATTATGACAACTTGTTAAAATATAAAAATTTAAAAATTGAGTTTAAATGTGTATTAATTAGGCCTACGTGATAGACCTTTGGCAAGAATGTTGAGTTGATGTGGTACAATCTTAAAGGGAGTCTGGCTTCATTCCTCATATCAATGGATCACTCTGACACGACTCATTTCTACGGATACGGAGTCAGAAACGACTTATGTCTGTGGATGATAGATGATTGCTCGGAGAAGTATATTTTTTTCTTTATAATTACTTGTTTCCCTTCGACTGAAGTTTACCATACTGCCTTCTTGAATAATCCAAAAGCATAAGTTTACAAACAAACGTGAACAAAGTCTGCCAAGTATAAAATAACACTAAAGTAACTGATTAACGTTTAAATATGTTACTTAATGTAGGGTAGTATTTAAGAAATCTTCTTCTCGGAGTTTTAATAAAATAATTACCATAAGCTTTTTACGATCTAAGATTTGCTTATCTAACAGATTTTATTGCATTATCGACTTACATTTCTTATTTTATCGTGAAAAAAATTAGTACTTTTTCAAGTGATCATTTTTAAACTATTTTTTTAACGCGGTATTAAAGTAATGAGATCTAACATTTATTCATCTAAATAACTTTCTTAGATATACTCATTGGCTGAGTGGTAGCGAAGTCTATCACGCAATGTTCTGGAAAAATATTTAATTCCTGTCTGTATGTCTGTCCACACGATTGCACAAGAATTAACTGACCTATAGACATACAATTTTACATGAAGCTTCATATCTAAATAGTCAAAACTGAGTTCGATGATGGTACATGTACGTACATGGGATATGCCTCTTCGTTAGGAAACACTTTTACAGTAGGTTCATGGGTAACCGTGTTGACAACGAGACAATTCTAGAATATTAAAGTTTAAATAAAGTGATTACAATCATACGAAAATTTAACAAATCATAGTAACGCATGCAGCTTAACTAAACGCAAGATTTTATATGAATACTTTAAATACTAAAATTTAATTCCACACAGAACATACATTGTGTTCATAGATAGTAAAATTTAGAATAATACATTTTTAATAGAACTACATGTAGTCAATTTATAAATAAAAATTAAAACGTATTAAGCAGAAATATATCATGGACAAGAATGAGATCTATAACGTAGCGTTTATATCCATGGGATTTGGCTGAGCATTATGGAATCCTATCACTCTGTAGCCTGTGACAGACCCTCTTAGTATGCCGGGAGTATGTAAAAATGTTCTTTCTGTATGATTATATAAACAGCATACTCTATCAATCCTCATTCTATAAATTAACATGCAAATGTAGTTTAAAATATATTTGTATTTACTCATAATATTTTAGAATATCTGATTGGGCTTATTCTTACATTTGTAGTTAAAGAACTATAAATATGAAACTAATTATAATTAATACAGTAACATATGGTTATTACTCTGTATTTAATATTGTTAATACTGAGTTATAACAACTAGGTACTAGCACATGCTCCCCTTCCCCTATAATCAACCATATCCTTAATATCCCCTCCGTTACCTCTAGACCAATCAGAACATTCCCTTGATGAGGAAATCCCATTATCAGGTGCGGGTAGTATGAGTATATGCGGGGTAAGTTGGAGCGGGGCTGCTAATCAAACTGTGTACTTGGAGTATCGCACTGGCAATGAATTGATTTTTCTCAGTTTTTATTTTCTTTAATTATTATCGTACACGATTTATAATATAGTTGTTGCGTATAAAGTGATTTTTAGTTTATCAAATAATTTGTTTAAATAATTATTATTGTTTAGGCTATTAAATTTAAAAATAACTATACAAATGTATGCCGACAAAATGTTAAAACTTTATAGTAAACCTTTTTGCGGATTATAGTAATCAAGTTTGCCAACTTAAAGCAAATTAGAGTTTCAAGAATTTAATGAGTGTGTATACAGGGAACATCCTGCGTGATTATGGCTCGCAGGCGTTATTAATACTAAACTAACTGCCAGTGAAGTGACAGTGTTCTGGAGTTACATTAGCCTGTAATTTACAAAAAGTAGAGACTGAGTTTCACTAAGACATAGGCTCAAGCCATGTGACTTTGCTTGTTACACACAGTACAAATACATAATTATGTTGTACGATATTAATATGTTATGAGGAATTACAAGTAATTTAATCTTTTACAGTAGTCTTTATATGGTACAATACCGTGGTATTGTGTCAAAAAATTACAGTGAAGTGTACTGGTAAAAATACAGTATTAAACTGCAGCATGTAGAATCTTGTTTATGAAATATGATCTGAAAGATAATGATACGAATTCTCAGCATGTAAACATTCACGTTTCTTAAATACACTAATGTCAAGAGATTATTGATACCTATCAGAAATAAAAGCTTATACTCAGTTGAAACTAAACTAATGATGAGTATTACGTTCAAATATTAATTAATTTTATTAATTGGGGGAAAATAATTTAAATTTAAAATTCTACGAGAAGACTCCACTTAGGCTTAAGCCTGTAGTTGGGGCCGAGTTCTCAGAAAAATGATTGGGTTAGCACACATTAAAAATATAGCAACAAAACTAATTTTATAAATACTTTTGTAAATAAAACTATTAAATTGTGCAGAACATAAATTGTACTAAAACTATACTCTGGTAAGCGTGAGGATAATAAATCAAAAAGTGTTGCATAGATGGCATGTACGCACTAATTTTCGCACTCAGTCGCACACGTATCCCACACACACTCGAGCTCACGCGCATGTACATCCACATAAAAACGGGGGCGCCCCCTCCCCCCCACACACACACACAAGACAATCATGATCTCATTATCAAGACAAGTCATGTGAGAGGCAGAGTGAAATATTATGAATGCTGCCAACATTTTAAGGTGCGAATGACGTCACAGTTAACATCATCATGATCAGCTGATTGTTGCAGGTTTGGGTTCAAAGAGCAGGTTGACTTAGTTGCAGTTTTTACCTAAAGAAAAGACAATTTTTATTTCATGCCCGGAGTAATCTGTATTGTGTTAGGCTTGCTCGAATCGTTAGAGGTACATGAGTCGGAGGATATGATAATATCAAGTTATGAAAATAATTCAGAAGTGGGATACTCCATGTTTTTATACTTCTGCTAGATTTTTTCATGCTTCAAGTCGAATTATAGCCTATTTTTCATCTAAATGAAATGTCACTTGAAAATATAAAATAAACAGTCATATATTATCTAAAATATATAGGAAAAAAGGATTAACATTGAAAGAAAATAGCATTTCTAATCTCCCCATTATTTCGATTTTGCAGGCTGAATACATTTGTCACCAATACGTGCAAATTTAATATATGAAAATGTAGTAGTAAAATTTAGTATACTGTATGTGTTATAAAAATAGAACTGCATTTAATACAAGGTTCAAAACTCCTAAGTATTTTTTTAATACCTATTCCAGTATACACTTAAATGTAGTGTTCAATACAAACCAACAACATATAAATTATTTATTGTTTAACATTTAGCATGGTTTAAATTGATATCAGGAAGTTCAGCTCTTTGTTATAAATGTATAAGTCTATTCGTAGTTGGCTATCAACAACCAAACACTTGCGCGTGCGCACAAACAGAAAAAAAACACTTAGATAAATTAGACTTTTCAGCTTCAAATCGCTAAGCCAATGAACTATACACACATAAATAAAAATACCACAAGGCAGTAAATAAAAAAATCATTCCTTTAGTTTATTTACTGCATTTCTAATCTAACTATGGTTAATCCAAATTGTGTAAATAATTACTTTTTACGTACAATTATTACCGAATTCCAGCGAGATATTAAATATCAAGGTCAGGCAGTGAAAGGAAATGGAGCCAAACGTGCTTTATTCATGAAAACTCTATGTACTTAATGGAAACATGGAGGTTAACACCTTCACTGTGAAACGTGTAATGTACCGAACTTAGGAGGTCCCGGAATAGTACCACTGTGCGCCCGACGCAGTCAGTATATTATCCACAATTGATGTGAAAGCTTTACAGAAAAAGATTTTTACTGATAACTTAATCTTTTCGATACAAAAGGATAGCACGTCAAAATAATTTCCACGATAAAATAAATGAACTATCTGAAGATTACAAGAATCTTAATCAAAAATTGACATTAACATGATAAAATTTCCAACTTAGTAGAGCTATTGAACACCTTTAGAATGAAGGTAGCATCTAGAGATCTAGAGATCTAGAATCAAATTATATTTCTTCAACGAATTTTCTATTTTACTTGAGGTAGAACGAACCATAATCAAAAGTTAGCGCCTATGGACCTATCAGAGCCTCAAGTATTGGTATTGACTGAGTGTTTTGCGAAGCATTTCACTGGAGGGGCTGGAAATTTTCATTTATGTCTATCTCACGATACGAACTGATCTATAACCTTCAAAATTTATAATAAGTTTTATTTATATACAGTGAACACTGAGTTTGATGTTGGGACATATCACTTCATGAAATTTGGTTTAGCGTTAAGGGATATTTTAACGTTGTTTTTTATAGATAACTATTATGAAACGAAAAAATTGCAGAATAAATAGAATTTGTAAAAGAACTGAGTATAATAACATGAGATTTTAGGATGAGCGATTTTTATTCATAGAGTAAAACTAAAAAAATATAGAGTGAAAAGTTAAGATTTGATTTCAGCCCACTCTTCCCTTTCAAGCTCACTGGAACTTTTATTATTTTAACACATCTATGAAATCTAACAATATGAACCAAAAAATTATTTTATCAAGTGATCAAAATATAGAAAATAGTTTCATATTTAGACATTAAATTTTGCATTAATATTCATTTCTACATATCCAAGGATGATTTCTGTGATGGTGCAGGTAAAACCCAACTATGTACTGTAATTTGCATGCAATGTCTGAGAAGTCTGTTAAGCGACGCATGTCGTGGCGTCCTCCTACGTACATTGTAAGATGATTGATAAATAATTTAATATACCACCTACCATCATAACTATTTTCCACACGATGTTAACCAAAAAATGTTATTTTTTAACATAAATTGTAATTATATATAAATAAAAATATAAGTTACCAACTGACTTTTTTATTAATTTGAGATTCTGCCTCGATTTTAATATGTATTCCAAGGAAGTAACAAGTATTAAAATTGTCAATAGTTTTAGTACTCTTCATTTATGTAATAATGTTTTTCAGTTTTACGCAAACAGTACATGTTTATGTAACCTATCTTGCTGGATCCGTTTTGTATCACAATGTAGCTGTCTGTAGAGTTATAATATTCCAAAGGATACCATCACTCTGAGGAATATGATTTATTCCGCCAAAATATATCCACCTCTTCCAAGACTCTGTATGCGACAAGTCATGTGCTGCTCTATAGCGGCAACCGATTCATCATGCTCTTTGAACCCAAACCTGCAAGAATCAGCTGATAAAAGGGTATTTTGGTGATAAAGTTAACTCTGACGTCAATTCCCATCTTAAATGTCGGAAGTTAGCTTTCATAATACTTAACCCAGCCTACCAATGGATTGTACTATGTGTGTGTGTGTGTGTGTGTGTGTGTGTGTGTGTGTTGTGTGTGTGTGTGTGTGTGTGTTTACGAGTCTAGATGTGTTTTAACGATTTTATGTGTCTAGATTGTTGAGCAGTTGTCATAGAATGTTAAAATTTAGAGTTAATGTTTACCCCTACTTCCTCTACATTGATATTGAAAACGGTAAACATAAGCCAATGTTTTCCAGAATGCCATCAAGGGGATGACCCTGATATCAAGATAGTTGGGAGCAAAAATTTATATTTAGTATAGTATAGTAGCATCCTTCTCTTCGGTCAATCAAAGATACCACGATCTACCGAGACACCACTGAAGGCAACTCGTGGGCTCCGAAATAATAAGGTTGGGCTGATTATATTGTGAACCACTAAGATGTCGTCGAGTAAACCAGAAGGGCTCCATAGCGTTTGGGCAAAGCTGGGTAAGCTAGTTTGCAAAACTAGCTCGTATATAAACAAACATATCCCATATCGCTTTCAGAGATGTCATTGTAGGTTTGATTGCTTATAAATATTGAAGTTATGAATCACATAAAAATAAATTCTTCATTTGAAAATGTTTTAAAACCAAAGAGAGAACGAGAATCCTGACTAGGTGCCACAAAGAGTATGATGTATGTTTTAACCTTGCAAGAAGTGTATGGATTGGTAAAATTGGTAAAGCACATGGCTTATACAGTTATAAATAATATGTTGCAGGGAAGTATTACGTTTAACATGTATACAAATATAGTAGTTCTACGTTTCACGATACTCATTACGCCATTTAGAGGAAATTGTATGTGAGGGCAATCTCAAAAGAACGTTTTAAAGACTAATATAACACCGACATTTTCCTGCACGATCATTGGCGAACGAATCTGATTGCATAATGTTCTTAATTACATTTTAGCTTTCAAGATAACCAACAGAAATGCATACGTAGATTTGTATCAGAAATAGAATGTGGAGGTAAGTTGTTTTTGTGTGTTCTTTGCCTCACTAATTTTTGTTATTGAAAATTATTTTTTAACTGAAATACAGTTATATTTAAGGCAGTTAGTATAAAGTTAAACACGTTTTTGAAAATTTCTATGATCAAGCAACACCTTGAAGTTTGTTCTATCGAATGAGGAATGGTATATTGTCTCAGATTTATGCACATAGTGGAGGGGTAATTTACGCAACATTATAGTCATTACCATGTCGATTACATTTTATTTACTAAACTTAATAATGAATCAGTGAAGCAATTGTTTCTAACTCTACCAATTACACCTCCGTTCTGAAACCGCACTCTTCTAGACAGATGGAGGGGAGAAAAGGGTCTGTTGCTGCAGATACAGAAATTACATTTGTGCTCTTGAATGGTTTGAGACATCTTTGTCTTTCTTATAATGGAGCCCATAACAGTTGAGATTTACAGCTCACTACCAAAAGACTTAGTTCCAGAGATTGCAGATTAGTTTTAATAATGCTTTCTGAGAGTTCTTAGAGAATTAATCTAGCCATCCAACTTCAGTGCACAATCTCTGGCGCTTGGTGTAGAGAGATAGGATACGTTGTGGAGATGACGGATATTATGAGGCACGTTCTCTGAAAACCATTTTGGAGGATATATTAGTTTGGGTCTGCAATAGAGGGATGGTTTGAGGTACTGAAAAATGGGTTTCTCACCAAATCATCACCTAGGATCGTATAAACCAAAGCTGCACTTGGAAATAAAGCTCATTAAAGAAATTCCTTTAAAACTGTTTTGCGGTACCCAGATCTCATAACTACTGATTTTGAATAAGTAGTGGTAAAAAAGGCAAAAGTTGCCCTCAGGCGTAAATTATGCAACCGATTGTACTGACATTTTTGCAGGGAAATTGTTACTGTCCCTGGGATTGATTATTGGCCTATTTTTTATTTTGAAAATCTCTCTGGCCTATGCTCAACTGATCTTTAAAGTGACAAAAAATCCCATCTTGGCCCAAAAGTTGTGAAATATAAAAAAAGAGCATGTCTATTGTACTCAAATATTGTGTGTAAACATTGCTTATTATTTTCAATTTGTGTATATTTATAGTGAGTACATCATCTAAGGAATAACAATTTTATATATAAGCGATTAGGTAAGTACTGATCTATCTTAGAAAATATCCTAAAACGTAAGATGGTCAGAGTTTGATTCTGAAGATTCCCTTTACAACATTTTGGCAAGAAAGTATGATATATGAAAGTTCGCTAGACTGTGCTTTTTAACTAATGTACCTATTCCAAATGTTTTAAAATATTAAAGTATATATTTAAGTTTATAAAGAAAACAAATTAGTATAGTTATCTTTAATGGTAATGTAAATTTTAATCTAATATAAAGTATTAGATATAAAAGACAATGTTACTATCTAGCTTCTACTATAGATATAAAGCCTGATACAAAATCAATCTTAGTTTGACTTATGAATATATAATTTTCTGTAATGCTCTTGAGGCATTGACGTGAGGGTATGCGGAGCCGGTGAGCAAAGCATTTCTTTTGCCTTTATTTCTTTCTTTTGTCTGTTTAACGACTTTTCTGGTAACTTATGGAACCAAGCGTGTGGGGATGCCTCAAAATTTCCTATTTACTACTGATCTCTATAGTTTGATTTCAATTTTCGAACTCTATTTACTTTATAATTAATAATAACATTATTCTGTGCACCAGATCATTGCTATAGTCATTGTTTTTATATAAGATATGATTAAAATAAGTAAAGTAAATCAAGAGTAAATGTAAATTACATTAAATTGAGTGCAGGGAACGTAACGTTTATGATGTAGCATTTCCCCACGCACTGTCCAAACGCAGCACTGGGGGGGGGGGGGTGGGGGGGGGGGGGGGTGGGGGGGGGGGGGGGTGGGGGGGGGGGGGGGTGGGGGGGGGGGGGGGTGGGGGGGGGGGGGGGTGGGGGGGAAACAGTTGTAAATTTTAAACCCCCCCAAAAACCCCCACAGGGGTTTTTGTTTTCCCCATTTGGGGGGCTGGGGGAACATGTTACAATACCAGAATGCAGTGTGTATCAGAACGGATAACTTGGTAAACAGTTGTGGACTTAACAGCCAACACCACAGTGGTGTGTATCTACCACTTGGCTGAGGGAGACAGTGTTACATACAGATTGCGGTTATCAGAACGGATAACTTGGAAACAGTTGGTGACTTAACAGGCCAACACCACAGTGGTGTGTTATCTACCACTTGGCTGAGGGGAGACAGTGTTACATACAGAATGCGGTTATCAGAACGGATAACTTGGTAACAGTTGTTGACTTAAACAGCCAACACCACAGTGGTGTGTGTATCTACCACTTGGCTGAGGGAGACAGTGTTACATACAGAATGCGGTTATCAGAACGGATAACTTGGTAACAGTTGTGACTTAACAGCCAACACCCACAGTGGTGTGTATCTACCACTTGGCTGAGGGAGACAGTGTTACATACAGAAATGCGGTTATCAGAACGGATAACTTGGTAAACAGTTGTGACTTAACAGCCAACACCACAGTGGTGTGTATCTACCACTTGGCTGAGGGATACTGTGTTTACATACAGAATGCGGTTATCAGAACGGCTAACTTGGTAAACAGTTGTGACTTAACAGCCAACACCACAGTGGTGTGTATCTACCACTTGGCTGAGGGAGACAGTGTTACATACAGAATGCGGTTTATCAGAACGGCTAACTTGGTAACAGTTGTGACTTAACAGCCAAACACCACAGTTGGTGTGTATCTAACACTTGGACTGAGGGAGGACAGTGTTACATACAGAATGCGGTTATCAGAACGGCTAACTTTGGTAACAGTTGTGACTTAAACAGCCAACACCACAGTGGTGTGTATCTACCACTTGGCTGAGGGAGACAGTGTTACATTACAGAATGCGGTTATCAGAACGGATAAACTTGGTAACAGTTGTGACTTAACAGCCAACACCACAGTGGTGTGTATCTACCACTTGGCTGAGGGAGACAGTGTTACATACAGAATGCGGTTATCAGAACGGATAACTTGGTAACAGTTGTGACTTAACAGCCAACACCACAGTGGTGTGTATCTACCACTTGGCTGAGGGAGACAGTGTTACATACAGAATGCGGTTATCAGAACGGCTAACTTGGTAACAGTTGTGGACTTAAACAGCCAACAACCACAGTGGTGTGTATCTAGCACTTGGCTGAGGGATACTGTGTTACATACAGAATGCGGTTATCAGAACGGCTAACTTGGTAACAGTTGTGACTTAACAGCCAACACCACAGTGGTGTGTATCTACCACTTGGCTGAGGGAGACAGTGTTACATACAGAATGCGGTTATCAGAACGGCTAACTTGGTAACAGTTGTGACTTAACAGCCAACACCACAGTGGTGTGTATCTACCACTTGGCTGAGGGAGACAGTGTTACATACAGAATGCGGTTATCAGAACGGATAACTTGGTAACAGTTGTGACTTAACAGCCAACACCACAGTGGTGTGTATCTACCACTTGGCTGAGGGAGACAGTGTTACATACAGAATGCGGTTATTAGAACGGATAACTTGGAAACAGTTGTGACTTAACAGCCAACACCACAGTGGTGTGTATCTACCACTTGGCTGAGGGAGACAGTGTTACATACAGAATGCGGTTATCAGAACGGCTAACTTGGTAACAGTTGTGACTTAACAGCCAACACCACAGTGGTGTGTATGTACCACTTGGCTGAGGGAGACAGTGTTACATACAGAATGCGGTTATCAGAACTGATAACTTGGTAACAGTTGTGACTTAACAGCCAACACCACAGTGGTGTGTATCTACCACTTGGCTGAGGGAGACAGTGTTACATACAGAATGCGGTTATCAGAACGGATAACTTGGTAACAGTTGTGACTTTACAGCCAACACCACAGTGGTGTGTATCTAGCACTTGGCTGTGGGATACTGTGTTACATACAGAATGCGGTTATCAGAACGGCTAACTTGGTAACAGTTGTGACTTAACAGCCAACACCACAGTGGTGTGTATCTACCACTTGGCTGAGGGAGACAGTGTTACATACAGAATGCGGTTATCAGAACGGCTAACTTGGTAACAGTTGTTACTTAACAGCCAACACCACAGTGGTGTGTATCTACAACTTGGCTGAGGGAGACAGTGTTACATACAGAATGCGGTTATCAGAACGGCTAACTTGGTAACAGTTGTGACTTAACAGCCAACACCACAGTGGTGTGTATCTACCACTTGGCTGAGGGAGACAGTGTTACATACAGAATGCGGTTATCAGAACGACTAATTTGGTAACACTTGTGACTTAACAGCCAATACCACAGTTTACAGAATGTGACTTTAATAATGTCCATTCCACTCAGTGGTGTGTACCTAGCACTTGAGTGAGAGTGACAGAGTGGTCTATAGAATTTGATTGATAGAACGTCTGAATTGGTTATAGTTGTGATTCAATTCCCTTCCGCTCAGTGGTGTGTACCTAGCACTTGAGTGAGAGTGACAGAGGGTTTTATAGAATGTGATTGACAGAACGTATGAATTGGTTGCAGTTGTGATTCAACTGCCGACCAGCTAAGTGTTGTGTACTTAGCACTTGAGTGAGAGTGACAGAGTGGACTATAGAATGTGATTGACAGAATGTCTGAATTGGTTACAGTTGTGATTCAACTGCCTACAGCTCAGTGGTGTGTACTTAGCACTTGAACAAGACAGTCATGGTGGTTTGAAATAGAGACTTCATTGGTCTCTACGTCTTAATCGTTAGAGTAAGTTGAAATAGAACAGAGTAAACAGATTACGTTTTTAGTATATTGTAGGCATTATATTTATGTATTTTTATTGATAAACTAGTTTCTTTCAATATTTGAACTCGTTAGTAAATTTATAATATTTTAGAAGATTAGTGTCCTTAAAACTCATTCATTGGGTGATCTCGGTAGTCGTAGATGTACCGGAAGACGGATGATTCTCATTGTCCTTTGTAGTGATGAACAAATTTCACGTATAAATATATTATCAGCTGGTCTTGTAATTAGTGGTTGTTTTATAACAAATGTTATTATAATAAAGTAACATACGTCAACATATCATCCTGTACTAACACAACACATAACACATTGTACTCTTGCTTTCTATAATTTCTTCCATTCTAATAGTTTTATAAATTTTGTTTCTCGTTGAAGCAATAGATATTTTTTAAATATTTATTGCAGTATAAATGCTGCCATGACATAAGACAAGAATTCTGTGAATGGCGACATAATATAAGTTTTATTGGAGTTATATTTTAGCATAAATAATGTTATGCCGATACCTGCTTGGATAACTAAAGCCTTTTCGTAAATCTGACAGTGGTCTGAGAATAAAACTTATTTAAATTATCGTTGCAGACTTGCAAAATATCAAATAAATGGTGATGTATTAATGTAAATAAACTCTGAGAAGACTTTAAAATAAAATTAAACCATTTATTGGCACTACAATAACAATATAGTATGTGTCCACATTAAAATACAACTAATAATCACACTGAAGTATTTATTAATCTTTTGCCTACCCTAATTGGTTCTTCCAAGATATTTCATACAATTTTTAAGCAGCCTCGTCAAGACTTTAGTAACCTTATTCGATCAGAAGACGCCTCATACGCGCCTTGAAAACTCTCATGTATCTTTGGGCATACATGAAAAATAGTAACTGTTTAAACAAACATAGTATGAATGTTCTATACTGAACTCGTATTTTGGTAGAGTATTGTAATTATTAGGTTTTAGTGCTTGAAGAAGATTTCGGTTCCTAATGACAGATGTAAGGGTGTGTAAAATAGGTAGTGACGGCAACGTTAAGACGCCATCCGATCGGAAACGCTCCAGGCAACTGCCTCTAGGTCCTAGTCAAAACTTAGAGCTTTGCTGTGCAGAATAAAGAGTCTATTAAAGTCATTCTGGCAACAAAAACCCCAGAATATTACACCGCACACAACTCTCGATTCCAACATTCCAATATATGCGGTATTGAGAGTTTTTCAGAGACAAGGTCAGACAGACATCGCAGATCCAATACTGTTGAGTTTCTATTTTCCGCAATTAAATTATATTACATTTTAATTCTAAATCCTGATCTAGGAGTACATATAATCAATGTTATCGAGGTAGTTTTATTAATTTCTAATATGAAATTCTGAGGTTGTGGTCTTGATTTACTCCAGAATGAGTAATGAATTCTATAGGTCTCTCAACCAGCAGAAAGTAAGCATCGCTTAACATTTCTTTACTGCGAAGAATAACTTGGTTCAACCATTTTGTACGTGAAGTTGTTTATGAAAGGTTTTTAGTAAAATAAATGCAGAGTTGAAATATGTACGTAGTAGTTCCATGATATGAGAGAGTATCATCTGCTAATGTTTGCAGAAAAACATCTTCCCATGATTCAGTGAACAATACATTGTTTTAAATCCACTTTTTTCTTGGGACTAAATACTCGGATACATTAAGTTGTGATCTTATTTATTAAGTGAGACACTTAATAGTAGAAACTACAGAACCTGACTCTTGTATCCCGAAAAGCAGAACTTACAAACACAAGGCTTTACTAGATGTCCAGGAATGGATTTAAAAACATTACTTAGACACGAAATTACTTATCTGGAACTTGAGTAATCCCACTGTCATTGGCTTCAATGAAAAACACTCCAACAAATCAACCAAATATTCATAAATCACCGAAGATTTCAGCAGATTAATACTGAGGCTCCCTGCAATAAGATTTCTGTGATTTGGATTAATGTGTAGCAGAAGCAGAGCCAACCTATCCAAAAAATCGGTTAGGAAATGAATAAGTACGTTAAGTACGTTGGATGCTGTGTTACTGTATAATACCCCCAATTAATGCAAAAGACAATGAGGAGTCATTTTATTTTATAGATTGACAGTTTTGTAAGTCTGAAATTTAGAGTTATATTTATGACGTGAACTCCAGATTACTTTACCTGAAAATATAAACCTAGTATGTGTGGTAGGTCATTAAAACCAATTACGGTATTAGTTTCTGCTGTAGTTAGTTTATCAATTGGATTTACAGTAAACTGAATAATTATGGTAAATGTAATTGAGTATGCTTGGTTCACACAGCATGTGTTGGATAGTTTACTACCCAGTAAAGCATAACATGTTTTTTACGTAGGACGGAAAAATGCTTTTATGGTTTAAAAATTTTATGAAATTCGTTTTCGGCTAAATGTTTGGTATAATAATTTTTACTAAAATGATGTGAAATATAAAGCGTACCACAAGTATTATAGGTGTTTTAAATTTAAAACACTTTTCCAAAACCACTAGTCTTCTCACGGAATTATCGTTACGAATTTGCTACGTATAAAAATGGAATTCATTGCAATTTTAAATTTTTGTTTTAGAGGAGGGAATTGAAAAACACAGTTAGGTTAGGGGGCAATAAACCAAGAAACAAATGTACTAACTTGTAAGGCTAATTATTAATGGTAGGGGAAAATAATTTATACATACAAATATTGAAAACATTACTACAACAGCACTACATTCACTCATCTATAAATTTTAGATTATAATAGGATCTTTTGGTAATTTAACAGTATATAAATTTTTCTCCACAATATTTTATATGTATATATATATATATATATATATATATATATATATATATATTTCAATTGGGTTACGTACAAACATGTAATAAATAATATAAGAGTTTATGCTCTTTTCTCGAATACCCGTAACTAACTGAAATAATGCATAGTTCCGTTGAAATATTAAGAAGTTTAGCTATTCATAAAATTATCCTAATGTATCTAACATATCCAACATATTTAAATGCTCGTATACAATCAGTGAGACAAGGCGAGTACCTGATGCAGTATTAAAAGACGAAGGGGTTTGCCGCTTGTATATTTAACCGCGGCAAACATTTACCTAGGAACATTTACGTGTTTGAGCTGTGCATTTACATAACGTTGTCTTGTTGGTTGTACTCGTAGTATTATTCTTTTGCTTTGTTAAGTTTGCATAGGCAAAACAAAACTATTGCATTCAAATGTGATCCTACCTCTTTTAAAGTCAATGTTTCATTCTATTAACTGTTCCATTCAAATATTATTAACAAAATAAATAATATATAAAGGATTATCGAGCAAGAATGAAAAGAAGGATTAAATAATTGTAGTTACAGACGTCTCTTGATTTTTTTAACTTAATATCAATAGAGTTCTTCATATAAATAAAATAATATTGTAAACTAAGATCAAGTGCCTATAACTTTCCTTCGGGATTATCACATAGACGGACAGACAGACATATAGACAGCCTCCACTTTTACCTTTAGACTCCAAAAATAGAGTTCTTTGTCAGATCAAGAGAAACCATCATGCCAAGTTTGAAGTCTCTTGGACCTTTATTTAAAGCCTTGTGGAGTATATGAGCAGACGGATAGCCATACAGAGAGCCTCAAATTTTACCTTTAGACTCCAAAAATAGACTTCTTTATCGGATTAAGAGAAACCATCATACCAAGTTTGAAGTCCCTTAGACCTTTATTTGAAGATATTTGGAGTATATGAGCAGACGGATAGACATACAGACAGACTAACCTTTGACCTTTAGACCCCAAAAATATACTTCTTTATCGGATCAAGAGAAAACCTTATACCAAGTTTGAAGTCTCTAAGGCCTTTATTTGAAGCCTTGTGGAATATATATGAGCATATGGTCAGTTAGATATGCAGACGGATTTTCATTCGAAGCCAAAAAAAAACAATAACGATTGATAGGAGCAAGGGCTTTTTTATCAAACGTTTCTGTGTGTCTTATAATACAACACACTTTCCAGTGAAACCTTTGTAGAAATATATTATACATAATTTAAGGAACTTAATTTACTATATTAGATTTTTAATAAAGTTTAGATTACAACCATTACTATATTGTTAACCGAAATATGGGACTTCATGGTTATGGTAATCAACATAATTAATCAGTTTGGTGGATACTGTAATCGATTAACCATCTTAAATCATCCTCACATTGTGTTGGATATTAAAATATCAGTTAAACCAAAATTAATTACGGCTATTTTGACGAAAATGTGGGAGAATGTTCCAGATAAACAGGTCAACCTCAAACACGAAAATACGTGACCGAAAATTCAAGATCCTTGACAATAATAAAAGGGATAATAGACTAATAGATCGTCGGAGAGAGATCGCTCATTGGGTTGGGTCAGTACTTTTATCTAGTCTGTACCCGCCCATCCTACATGAGTGATGGGTAAGCACTGTGGCCCGTCACTACTTATCTAGTAAATTCTCGAATTTGAATAATCTCGAGAGCCAATAACCAACTAAAGTGTTGTAGTGACACAGCGAGTGAGGTAAGCTCCAGAAGTGGTAATACTCGTGATCATGACAGTTGGAATTGTGTTAATTATTAAGGACTGTTTCGGAGTTAAAATATTTGTGTGTAAATAGATAAATAATGCAGTCAACATCTATTTTGTAACAGTAAAAATTAGTGAAACTTTTATAAACAATTTTTTTATCTAATACCATCCTAGTTTAAAGTTTGTAAGAATTATGTTTAGATTAATTTATGAGATTAATAAATATTTTCTGGATTAATATTATCCGAGTATTTCATCAAGGTAAAACCTTAAAAATATTAATTATTAATTATAAAAAGGTATAATTAAAATATACAAACTGAGATTTCTGAAATACATTAATGTACTTATACTATAATTCTGCCACTAAGTATTTAAAAACTTGGCTATTCCGTCCTTATACAAATTAGTTATATAAATTCACATTCGAACTTGTTAAAACAGTTTCGGGACATAATCCTCTCCTCATTTGAGATTTATTTCCAAACTCAGTTAGAGATTAAATGACATTGTATCCCTACTTGGGGTTGGTCTAAGTGATTACTTAGTTATTATATACGGAAAATACCGAGCATTTGAGTTGCAGAGAATCTATACTTCCCGCACTAAGCGGAAATATTTACGTGATCAGGATCGTTGCTTAGGATTAAGAATACATCTAATGTGTTTCAGTGAAGTTAACGACCTGCGGTCCGGTTAGTACGGCTAGTGTGGTAAATGATGGTGCGCAATATTGTTATATTTGCAAGTGCTGGGATTCTGAAGCACTGAAAGAACCAACTATTCCATTCATAACTTCTCTCGGAAACAGTTTTCCGCATTAATTGAAGAGTGTTTAGTTTTACACAATATGGCTATTGCGGCAGTGACCACTGGTGTGTGAGGAACATTCTCCATCCTCTCCATTCAGACGATGGTCCTCCCCTCCTTTCTTCAGCTATGAAGAGAATTATTCTAAAGTTTGTACTTTTATTTTGTCTAAATTCACAATTACTTTGACGAATAAATGTGTGCCACTTCAAAATCACAGCAAATCATATTTTATAATCTTGTCCTCGTGCTATCAATTATTTAGTTGTAAGTTAAGGGATTAGTTTATTTCAAATTGTTATAATATTATTAAGGACTTGCTGACATGGCCATCTTGAAATCTTGTCGTTGCACTTGCGCCTGTTCGTTTGTCTGCTTAGATAAGACGCGCCTTTGTGATAACTCTTGGTAACCAGTTTTTAAACTTGAAACTTATTACCCAGGTTCCTTTTGTTCCAAGAAAGAAGAGTTTTGAATTTTGGGTAATAAGGTAAGTGAGTCCGCCTGGTCAATAGTTCGGTAGGCGCGTTATAGTGTTTCTTCCATATTCCACTTTATCGGATTATTTAAAGAAATTTTATTTTCATATAATAATAGTTATATATGTATCAAGATGTGAAGAGCAAAGCTTTTTCTGGTTACATTCAGAGAGATATACTAAATATTGAATTGACCACAAAATTAAACATTAATATGTATTTATTAGATAGATTCACTACCAATTCAAACGTTCTAAAAATTAAATTCTGTAAACAATTTTGTCTTTATATGTCAAATGCCAAGTACACGACACTGAGCTGTCAACTGTTGATTGACAACTACTGCCAATTCAAACGTTCTGATAATTACATTCTGTAAACCATGTTGTCTTTCTAAGTCAAATGCCAGGTACACGACACTGAGCTGTCAACTGTTGATTGGCAACTACTACCAATTCAAACGTTCTGATAATTACATTCTGTAAACCATTTTGTCTTTCTAAGTCAAATGCCAGGTACACGACACTGAGCTGTCAACTGTTGATTGGCAACTACTACCAATTCAAACGTTCTGATAAATACATTCTGTAAACCATTTTGTCTTTCTAAGTCAAATGCCAGGTACACGACACTGAGCTGTCAACTGTTGATTGGCAGCTACTACCAATTCAAACGTTCTGATAAATTACATTCTGTAAACCATTTTGTCTTTCTAAGTCAAATGCCAGGTACACGACACTGAGCTGTCAACTGTTGATTGGCAACTACTACTAATTCAAACGTTCTGATAATTACATTCTGTAAACCATTTTGTCTTTATATGTCACATGCCAAGTACACGACACTGAGCTGTCAACTGTTGAGTGACAACTACTACCAATTCAAACGTTCTGATAATTACATTCTGTAAACCATTTTGCCTTTCTAAGTCAAATGCCAGGTACACGACAGGGGGCTGTTGGCTGTTGAGTGATAACTGTTACCAATACAAATGTTCTGTCAATCTCAAACTCTATCCATTCTGTTTAACTCAGTCATGTACGAGATACCAATTACTGAGATGTTGAATGGGAACTTTTACCAAATCAGTTTTCCTGCTAATGTCAATAAATAATTAATATTTTCCTTATATTCCAAGGGAAATGAAAACAATAATATAATTTGAATTTATATTATTTACTAATTATCCAAATAGAGCTATAATAAGTTGTTAATCTCTCTATTCTAAAATTAGATGAGCTAGAAAAATATAAACCAGTACAATACGTTGTATCTATAAAGTGACAAACTGCCAATTTTTTTAGTGTTATGGAGATATTTTATTGCCCTAATCCATGTTCAGAGTGTAATAAATATAAAGAGAAACGGAAGAGCGATATTAAAGAGCCACAAATATAAGATTCTTCCTCCCACCGATTTCCTGGAGCTAACAGACCAAAAATAATCAATTTATTATCAAGATTTCTTCTATTCGATTGAACTGGAAGTTCTGTACTCACATTTATTAAAACCATTGGTAATAATGTTCATTAAAACTCAACAGCATATGTCAAGTATGCAGCTAAGATATAGTGCTGTAATGATTTTTTTATAGTGTTGTAATTAAAAAAACTCTATACGAATAAGAAATGAAAAAGAATAATTATATTATCTTTATTTCTAAACTAAATTATAAACTAAAATACTCTTATGACTATAATATTATACAACAATAAAAACTGTGGCTTTTTACCACAGAATATAAATTATGTCCAACCCTAGTTTTTCATTCGCATTAAATAGATTTGTAATAATTTCATAAATAAATAAATTATTCTCATACTATATTTAAAACATATGGTAAAATAACACAAAAATCATATTTTGAAAAAAAACGCTGAATATTTTAATTAATTTATGAATATGTTTTTTGTTCTAACTTTTTCTTGGTAAGCAGTAAAAAACTGGACACCCTCCTTAACAGACATTATTTAAGTAGCAGTGAAAAAACACATTAAAACGATCATTTATAAGCATAATTGCAATGATAGGTGTTTCATCGGTCATTAATAGTATTATTTTAAATTTAGTACAGTATTAAATCAATGCATACGTATTAAGAAGAGGTCTATTTACTTTCTAATGTTTTTTTTTATTGTTTTAAGCAGACTGTTCGTTAAAACCTTCAGCTCATTAGTTTTAATAAATTAGTGTTGTGTTTTTTGTTATTGACCTGTATAAGCCCATAGGTTCAGTGTCAACTTTCTACGAGTACAACCGTATGTTAAAGTGGCGGTTTATCTGCTCCATATTCTGGGTATATATCGGTCATGTGCATGCATTAGAGTTAGTAAAGTTGACACATAACTTGGTGGTTGTGATTACTGACATGCGTGTCACGCTCTGGTGTGATTTGTTTATTTAAACATAGTTTCTAATTATTTGTTAGATAAGTTCTTTAACTGAAGAAAATATCATATTTCAAATCTCTAAACTTAGGGTAACAGAGTTTTTAAATCACTGAACGATGGCAAATGTCCGGAAAAAATCCTGTTTCCTTCACAATTCTTCCTTCGTCAAAAACAAACCTGCATTTTATTATTTTCAAAAGTAGTAAAAAAGTAATTTTAAGGCATTTTTATTTTTAACATAGGTTAGATTTCCAGTTAGGAAGAATATTAAGTTAGACGCATATTATCAGTGAGGTTTTTAAATGTAAACTTCTTAACAAATTCCACTACTTTGAGCTCTTAAACAAGTATACAAGGTATGAAGAAAATAAATATCTTAAAATTACTTTTATAATTTAAATTATTAATAACATATGGCATGTTCAGTAAGAAAAAGTACACTGAGGCCACCGTATTGGAAAATGGCGGTACTATTTAAACATGTGAATGCTTATTTTGAAATGTCTGTAAACCGGACAGAACCTCCATACCTAGATTTCCTAGATTGCATTTTAAAACACCATCAGACTTTTAATTTCCAAGATCATAATGGTTTCCTATTAAAAATACCACCCTGTATAAATATTACAGCCTTAAATTAGCATCATGAAGTGTCATATTAAATATATGTTACATAAGAGCTTGAAGACGTCAAATGTATAGTATATGAACTATTAACGTACAGTAGAGTGTGGAGGTTAAACTGATATCATGACATCAGACAAGATGTAGGATGGCAGTAGACTAATGACGTCATTGACCTGGAAGTGACGTTTGCAGTAATATCATCATGTCTCCGCTTGTCCCTATTAATGGTAGCTCTGTAGGACAAATGTATAGTGTGTAAACTATTGTCTTACAGGAGATTAAGGATGTTAAACTGCTATGTTGACATCTGACATAACAACCGATCAGTGTATCGTGTGTCGTAGTATTGGAGCTAAGGACATATTTATTTTAGAGACGTTTATCAATGAAATGGCTACGAGTGATTTCTTAAACAATAAAATTAATTGTTTTGATTGTTAAAATTTAGTTCTTAAATACCCATTAAGTCTATTTTACCTGTTTTATTAAATAAAACTTATATCCTAAAAAAGTGCCTTCATTTAAAATTGCTGAATTTTTGGATCGTAAAATATTATTTTGGATTACTATCTTATACTTTATAGAAATACTATTATTTTTCTGTTACATCTTACCTCATGCCACAAATATATTTTGACCATTCTTTCATTATAAAATTTGATCATCTATAAGCTCCAAAAAAACATTCTACAGAAGAAAGAGGTGTGTGTGCATTGCATGGTATTGGTGAAGTTACACCAAATTTCGTTTAAGTTTTATTATTTACTAAATAATAACACAGTAATTTATGTATCAAAATATATTTTAAAGTATCATTATAGTACCTGTAATATATTGAATCTTTACCTATAATAGTACACTACTACCATAATATTACTTTAACATGTATTGGATAAATTAACGTGTATTTACAAGTATCATAATGGTACAATAACATGTGTTTGATAGAATAAGTAACGCACTTAATATAGAAAGTACTCAATGGTACATTTATATCCAAACAACGAAAGCTTCTGTTGCCATTTACATCCAGCTTCATTACAAATTAAATTATATTCAAACTGTAGTATCTTTTAAATAATATCTTCTGTAGGGCACTATATAATATAGAGCAGTGACCGAAAAGATTTCATGTTACCACAAGAGCACTCTACCTGGAGATGCTGCTACTCTTAAGAGTCAAGAGTTTTCTACTCTCCAGTCTTAGCGACTTGCCATCAATCTTTAAAAGCATTGGATTGCTCCATTTACTAGTTACTGACAACAAGTTTAACTCGGCGGCACTCACAAATATGATTCTTCTATGAATGGCTTACACAATTGTGTTTATTATTCAGTTATAAACTATAATCTATCACACCATACTACACAATGCGATTGTATTTTATGTAAAAGAAGAAAGAAAATGTTAATGAATATTATAAAGTTATTCAGAAACGATATTTAATGCTTATAATATTTATGAGTATTTTGATAACTGTCTATATCTTATATCTTGTTCCTTTGGGACACAATGTAAAAAATTTAACTAAAAACGTTGCATTTTACACTGCATTCCCTAACATTAACAAACACTTACAAACAAAGTTTTATTGGCGTACCTAGGCCTCAAGAATAAACCGTTTGTCTCTCTTGGCAACAGTCGCTATGATTAATTTGAGGATTTTGCTACACCGTATTGTCACTTACGCTTAAACTATAAATGATCATGTTTTTTGGTTACCATATGCATGAATATTTTAGTGTCATAGCTTATAAAATTAATAAAATCTTTATATCCTTTAAAATAGAATCTCAATTTAGAACGGTAAATAAAGGTATAATAGCATTATATCGATTCACATGAACTTTGTGGAAGGGGTAATAAAGGTGAGCTGTAGCCTGTAGATATCGGGATTAGTTCTTTTTGTCATATACTGCAATACTTTTAAATTGTTTATTTTATATTGAAAGTACCTTGTGTATAAATTTAAAGCACCTTGCTTATCAGCCATTGAAGTTTAGTAATGAGTAAATATGGAAAAACCTAGACAAAAAAGGAAATTATAAATTACGCATAATTACAGCAACAGACAATTTTTAGTTTAACAATTTTGAAATATTTAATTAAGTCTGTTTTTATGTTTTAGTGTTTATAACTAAATTACTATAATCTGTGCAGTTCTAAGGAAATATAATATACAATAAGAGAAACCAAGATATTTTGGATGTCCAAAGTAAACATTGATAAGTTCATATTGTGACAGGTCTTATTTATTACAAAGATTTTAAGATATAATAAAGCATTTTTAACCTGAAACTTAGTGTAAATCCACATGAGGTGCCATCGATAGCTCTATTGTCTCTTGTCAGATATATATCTTCAGAACATTACTAAAGAGCAATCTCTAGGAAGCATTTGACTTTCACTAAATTCTGTTCTGAGGAACCTGGTGCTATTGGTTTTCCTCTGAATTAGTTTTTAATATTCTGTAGTAATCTACCCTAACTTAGGTGCCCTTCAGATAACTTACTTAAAGACAGGAAAATAGATTAAAATATTTTGTTCAATCGAAGAGTAAATTTGGCCATTCTTAAAACTAGTTCATAAAATATCCTAATAATAAGAATGTAGATTTAATTAACACATAAATAAATATAAAAGAAGGAGAACGGCATGCTTTTATATTTCCTTATGACAATAAACTCTACAAAAGATCAAACAATTGTAATCGTTATTTAAAATATTTATAACTTTTCTTGGATTGTAAGATAATTGTTTGCTTATTTTTATACAAAAAGTATCTAAAGATACACTATTCCACAGAATCTTTGGTTTTACTCACACATAAAGTATCAAACTCCAAAAATGTACTAATTTTTATACCTTGTTTACTCC
Source organism: Homalodisca vitripennis (assembly GCF_021130785.1). Lineage (NCBI taxonomy): Eukaryota > Metazoa > Arthropoda > Insecta > Hemiptera > Cicadellidae > Homalodisca > Homalodisca vitripennis. The sequence goes on along the minus strand of NC_060214.1, from coordinate 399,921 downwards.
TACATTTTTTAATCAAAGAGTCATATATACAAGACGTATATTTAATTTTAAATTATTAGCCGCACTCTTCGATCTTCATATTTATAGCATTAACAATATGTCATAATTAGTTATAAATTTCAATTAATGTTTTAAAAATTTCAAATTTACTCGTATTACTATTAATCTAGACTACTTGACTAAATATTCCTTCAAACTACATTTGAGGATGTTAAATATAAGTCATGACTGTAATTACCATATGCATGATTTGGCATATATTCTAAAGCAAAGGAATAAAGAAAATTATAATATACAAATATTAACTGCAAATATCTACAAGGGCGAATACAAAACTCTACACCTCGTGTATGAAGTACTCACGCAATAAAACTGTAAATTCTCTCCTAGGTGGAAACATTATGTTGAGAAACTGCCCATGTGAGGGTCGGTTTATAGGTTAGGTTTATACCTAGCTCTAAATCAATCACCATCGTTCCTTCAATGCCACACAATACACCGCCCGTGTACAAACAATGTGAGGGTCGGTTTATATGTTAGGTATATAACTAGCTCTAAATCCATCACCATCATTCCTTCAATGCCGCACAATACACCGCCCGTGTACAAACAATGAGAGGGTCGGTTTATAGGTTAGGTTTACACCTAGCTTTAGACCCGTCACTATCAATCCTTCCATGCCTTATAATACACCTCCCGTGTACAAACAATGAGAGGGTCGGTTTATAGGTTAAGTTTACACCTAGCTCTAGATCCGTTACTATCAATCCTTCCATGCCTTATAATACACCTCCCGTGTACAAACAATGAGAGGGTAGGTTTATAGGTTAGGTTTACACCTAGCTCTAGATCCGTCACTATCAATCCTTCAATATTCTACAAGTAAATTATACCCGTCCTTTTTACATATAATTATGCATTTCAGCCCAATGACAAATATGTATGATCTTTATATGGCAAATCTGAAACTTCAAAAAGTAAAATAACCAATATAAATAAATTGATAGTTAAATTATAGAACAAATGGTATATGATGGACAATCCAAATTACAACACATCATTTGAATAAGTTTTTTTCGTGATTATGAACCTTTATAACTGACTAAGAGATGACTAAGGAGATTTTTACACAAATTAAGATTTTTCCATTTGACAAATAAAAAATAAATATTCTCCCTTTGAATAATATAACACTTGCGTGACTGAAACTGTTAAAAATCTGGATATCTTTATCGCTATATTCTTCCGAAGCTTAATTTTCTGTTCCTAAAATAGTGTAACGTTATAAATAGGTATGTTATGTACAGAAGCAGGACGGAGGTTTAGATATAAGTTATCGTTAATCCAAACTTTTAAAGGAGATAAGAGGTCATCTGGAAGCGATATAAAATACCACAGATGACAATAACCGATCTCTTGGCTACCACAGCGGCGCTCTCAGACTTTATAGCGTCCATGTCGACCTTCTATCGTTGAGCAGCTGTCACAACCACGCACAGACATCACAGCTTTTTATGTTGCCTGCTCGACACTCAATATTTCTTGTGCTACTATTTATTATTTTACTTTATAGCGTCTATGTCCACCTTCTATCGGCAAGCAACTGATACAACCTCACAAAGGCTTCACAGCTTCTTATGGGTCCACTCGACACTCGATAGTTCTTTTGATACTATTTATTATTTTACTTGATATAGCATTATTATCTGTTAAACCTTAAATCCATCAATCTTAAAAATAAGGCTGTTTTTATTATATTGAAAACAAATCAATAATTAATTGGATAATTGCTAAAAACTAACAAGCTGGATTATAATTACACAACAGTTTTCTGTTGATTTAATGATTTTAATATTTAAACTACTGTTGGGAACATATTTTTAAACGTTATTCATAAATAATGCTTCCTATTACTAGCGATAAAACATAACACTAATAAACGTAATAAACTAATCCATAGATTATTTACATATGGAGTGACATAATCAGCAGTGATACCAACAAAAAAAATAGTTATACAAAATAATCTCATATGGGATATAGATAGACATACAACCAGGTCCCTGTGACGTTGGTTCTTATTGCTTCTGATTCACATGGGTAACGTGGTGGTAAGGCTCTGAGGTTGACCAATAGTCACCAAGTGTTGTGTGTGGCTAATCATTTAGTGAAACATACAGCATTTACAGAATGTATCCAACCATTTCACTAGCATTGCAAGCTAATAATAATTGTCACGCATTTGATGAAGACTGAATTTTTACTACCCAGGGCTTATTGCACGTAGCAGTTTGTAGGTCCATCCTTAGATATTATCAGACAAGCTGTAGGATGGCACAAGGCTAATGATGACGTCATTTACCTAGAAGTGACGTCTACAGTAATATTAGTAACATCACAGTGTCACAATGACATCACGTGCAGGTTGTTAATATTAGGTTTTTAATAGTTGTTTGTAAGTTTATATTGATACCAGTTAAAACTAAAGGTTTCTTGTTTTATATTATGTTTATTAACGTACACAAACATGTATAACTTTAACTCTTAACACTGTATTGTATCTCGAACACTGGGTGAATTAAGACCGCATAAAGCTAAAGCCCGCACACTCACAACAGTACAGAGAATAGAAATAAGTAATAATGTGACACTACCATACGTATAGGGTAATAGTTATGTTGATGTTATTTGTCGTGTAAAAAATTTATTTTATCTATCGAAATACGTAAATACCCTTCTCCTCGCTTCTTCCTGTTAAAAAATTTTCAGTGTTCCTTGTAGCCTTACTTATTAAATATCCATTATTGTTAAAGGTCTAGTTATTTCTCTGCTTTATTCTCTGCAGACAAAAACTGTATGTTTCGTAAACTATAGTAACCCAAGTAACTTTGTTCTTCTGTGTGATCCAGTTCTGGATGCAGTAAATTACTTTAGCGATGCAAGGCTATAATTGGGCATATACAAGTCTGCGTTTTATATTCCTAATACACACTAGTCTAACGTATGAGATCTAACAGTACGAACATCCTGAAGGTAATTTAAATGCAATAGAACATATAAAAAACCTTTCTCTTGTCTAGTTGTGTGATAACGAGTCACGTGAGAGCTTTCTAACAAGATTTGTTGATGAAATACGCTTCCAAGAGTAATTTGTCTTCATAAACTGTTTTACGACTTACGCCGCAGACGAGTTACAGCGTCTGTGTGTGTTTGTTATAAACAGTTCTCTTATGTCAAGACATACGAGTGTACCACATTACTTCTAACCCTTACGTGGCACCGATCCCTCTCTCCTGTATGTCAACTACAGTGTTTGGGATATTTACTTTGGTTTGGTGAGGTCAAGATCATTATCTTATGAGTGTGTGAGACTGATGTACAATATAATTATCGCAGTGGTGGCATCCTCCAATATATATACAGGGTGTCCCATAACACTCTAGACAAAGGTAAATAACGTTATTACTCAAGACAAATAGATTTCAACCTACGAACAAGGGTCTCTGGTGCTTAGTTCTCTAGCTGTCTGTATGTATGTGTTTTTATAACACCAATAATATCTCAAGTACTAATTAAATCCTAACAAATTTAGGTCGAATTGTTATAAAATTTGTAGTTATGACATCATCTTTATTATCCTTGTTACGTTTACTGTTTTACTAAAGTTTTAAGGGATTTCAAACCAATAAAGACTCACTCAAAACCTCATTATTTATAAGTATATTCTGTGGAAGTCATTTTTATAATGATTAGTTCTTTAACTAATAACTATTTAAATTTTTAATACATAATTTAAAGTCACCAATTGAGATCTATGACAACTATTGTTATATGGCACATAATACTAATAATAATACTACATATACAAATAATAAGTATTATATAGGAGTTTATCGAGAGTGCATGGTATAGTATTTACGTAGTCAGTATATCTTGGTTCATTCAAATGAAAAGTAATATTAATTTTCTTACACATAATTGAAAAAGTATCCATTTATATATATATATATATATATATATATATATATATATATATAAGTAGATATAGACCTGCCGATTCTAGACCACTTTCGGAGCCAACAGAAAATCAATGGAAAATACTGTTTAAAGGACAATAAACGAATCTGTAAACCACGAATGAAAAATTACCGAATCTATAGCTGTTTGCTTCTACTTTCTTAAGCTGTTTTAATGTAAAATATATTGGAAATGTTGTCAAATCTGCTACGAATAAACGAAAAATCTTCGAAATCTTAATAAAATTTAAAACAATTTAAAAGTTTTTTTACTAAAAACATACTTTAATAAAAAAACGTTTCTACTAAATAGCAAACATGAACTCACCAAGCTCTCTTCAGTTTCTAGCATTTAAAGAACTTATAAAGAAAGACAATTTTAATGAGTTCAATGAATTACCAAAATATGTAAAACAACAATTGATACCTTCAACTGACGAAGAGTGGTTTTGAAATCTTAAATACAGAAGATATTCCAGTGTTACAGGTGATGCGTTTATATGGTGTTTGCAGAGTTTTCAAACTTTTGAAACGTGAAGATATTCCTGAGTCAATTTCAATTGATATATTTAACAAACTCGCAAAGTTTTTTATAACAAATTAAAAGAACAGCAACAATCAGAGTACTTTCTACATTTGTTTATGTTGTTTTTTGACAGTTACTTTAGTTTTAATTACAGTTTTACTTTCATGCGCAGACATGAAAATCCTCTTACCATTGAACCACTTGATTTATTAGAGACTATATGTGAATACCAAGATTTACCAACACAGTTTATTAAAGACTACAAAGATTTCTTTCTTAGTGGAGATTTTGATGGATATTTAAATAGCGGCAAAAAATATTGACGTGTATAATATTCCATGTGATTCTGAAAAAGAAAGAAAAAAACTAATTAGTTGGAGAACCGCTTGGTTTTGCGGTGAAGACCCATGAAAAGTTTTCAAATTCAAAAAGTGCATAACCATTTCTCGGTCGACCTTGAAAAAATTAAATGTTGCCAAATCTGCTACGAATAAACGAAAAAATCTTCGAAATCTTCTATTCTACAAAATTGATAGTAACACAGTCTTTATCTTTAATAGTCTTCTTTCCAGTAACAACCAAGTGTAATTTATCATGTTTATTCAATTCTTTAATCTTTTTTTCATCCAAAACAGTCAAAAGTCTGTTCGATAAGTGTACTTTATAATCTTCCAACTCAGCAATTATTGTAAACCCGAATTTATCTTTTATTTTCTCCTAATTCAAAATTTTGTATTTCTTATTTTCTTATAATTCATTCAACTTCTTATATTCTTTAAACTTGAATTCACCAACAGCGTTCAACTCTTTCAAGAACTCCATTTAGATAGAAAAAATTTAAAGACAGAAAAAATGAAATTTGCAAGAGAGTCGAGGGAATTGCCAACATCTTCATTGTTTGACAAGGTTCTTCATTTAATTTCTCCAAATGTACTATAAAATCATCAAAGATTTCAGGCTTAAAATCGTAATCAAATTCAATATCCAAATAGTGAAAGATTATAGGTAAAATCTTCTCATAATAAACGTGTGTATCGATACCCACAAAACCTAATGTATTCTTTGAAAAGGAAAATAATTTTTTCAATGGTTCTAAGAGATAAGTAAAAGTTTTTATTTATTTTCCTAAACTCTGTAACAAATTTTGTTTGTTTTTTCACCTCCGTATTGTAATTTTGTAAGCAGTTTATTCAAATGTGTTAGTTTTATTTCGAAATTTCTTAGGTTTAGGTCTTTCGTACAAAATTAAATTACAATCTCTACAAACTAAATATTTTTTATCAATAATTTCTCCTCTATTATAACACTTGTAACAGTTGGCATTATACTCTTCCATTTAAACAAAAAGATTTTTTTATAAATGGAGATTATGGAACTAAGTCTGCCGAGATATAAATTTTTCAGCACAAATGTTTATGTTTACATTTCTACAACAGAGATAAATAGAAATAATTTCATTCTATTGTACAACTATTTAGGATATTTTGTCTATGATTACAAAGATTATTACGGAAGAAATCGAGATTTTTCATCAGCGAAAGAGTATATTTTTGAAGTTTTAGAAGGAATGAAAGAGAATAATATGAACATCATCAATTATTGTTAAAGACATACAAAATAAGTGTTGTTAGTGTGCGTGTTTTTGCGTTATCTACTTAACTTCTAAGAAATTGGGAATGGGAGAAGAAGAAAGGTATCATATATTTTATTTCAATCAACTGTAGATTTGTGACGTTTGCTTTTCAGCTGATAGCGTTTGTACCACTAACGCTTGACCTCGAATCTCATTTTATTGAAACATGTGAGAGGCGTTTGTGTCACTAACGCTTGACCTTGGTTTGCTCACGCCGTGAACAATGGACCTTCCTTTGCTCACACCGTGTGCGACAATGAAATCACTGTAAAAACACTTAATTCTGTATTACAAATGAACACTATTTTCACACAATGTTTTTATCACAGTTTAGAATGTCTACACAAATTCACAATCTTCTTGTAATGTCTTTCTTCGAGAATATAATAGAAACTTATTAAATATGAAGGACAACGCCCAGTGGAACACTTCACTTCACTTTTAACAAGAAACACAGATCTTCACAGCAATCTTCTTACTTTATAAAGTCCATATCTTCTTTCTTCAACTCACAAATACATTAGAATCTTCTAAATAATGATATATCTTGTTAAATTTCGTTAAAATAGAGGAGGATCACACATGGCTAGCTATACGTGGCCAACGCCCAGCAAGAGATGAAGATGAGATGTAGTGTTACCAACATGTTAAAATGAAATGTCTCAATTCCCTAGAACTGTTATAGTTTCCAATGTATATTAAATAAGTGAATATCAATATTTCTTTCAAACCTTGTTGTTCAAAAACCACTCAACCGATTTTAATGAAATTTGGTGCACATATAGTAAATACTTACCTCTTTCGACTTAACTTATCCATAAGGGTGAAATCATCCCCTATTTCTTAATATTCATAAAAAATATGAAAAATTATCAGAAAAATCTGAAACTTCAAAAACAAGCGAGTTCTACTTAAAATTTCATGAAAATAATAATATTTTCAAAATCTACCCCCATCATCCCTTATCTTAAAACTCTTATATATCGAGAACTATTGGAGCTTTTTTGATGAAATTTGGTATATAGGTTCAGTAAATATTGAAATATTTTTTAAAATCATCACTTCCGGTCCATGACCTTGAAATATTTTTTTTCCTATTATCATCCCTATTTTTCAAAGTTTTTTAATGCAATTTAAAATGAATACTTTTATCAATGTCTTTAACAATTCTGTAAAGTTTTAAAACTATCCGACGAATAATAGCGAAAATAACGCGATTTTTACTGAATTTCTCTAATATCGTTCTTAATCACATCATAGGCTAAAAATTTCTCAGAGACAACAACAACATAACAAATCGCGTTTGTAACAGCATTTTGAAAATCCATATTGATAATTATATCATTCTTTGAACCAGAAATATTTGTCAAACTCTTTGTTGTATCAATGACATAAATAGTTCTATTCGCTAAAAATTCTTTAGGATTGTAATACATTTCCTTATTATTACAGTAAACTTTCTTAAAATCTTGATACATCTGATACATGATTCTGAAAAGACCTCCTGAAATGTTTAAATTTTGTAATTCATCTGGATAATAAGAACCGTTCAATTTTACTCTGATATTTTTTACATTCAAACTATCAAACTTTGAAGGATTTTTTCTTGATTATTCTGTCTATCTGTTTGAAAACCAATGATAACGAACTTGGGATTGAAGATATTTCTATAAATATTTGTGATATCGAACGAATAAGTTGTTCCGGAAATACCTTTTTGTTCAATACATTGCCAATCTAGAAAATTAAACATAATGTTTTGACTTTTTGTAATTTCATCAATCAACCTAATTTTACTCGTGGTTTTATAATCAATCATTGGAACTCTAATAAACAAATCTGTAATTGTTATTTTTCCATCAACAGGCATAACATTTCCAGTTGCAGTCTTCAGAATCACATCATCGTCTTCTGCTCTTATAAAACTTAGATAATATCCTCCTTTATAGATCGGAATAGTAACATTTTCAAAAAATCCTTATCCAAAATGAGATAAATTTCCAGCTGCTTCAAAAACACCAAATTTAAAATCTGATTCAAAGCCATTACAAGTTTGAGAAATAACATCACTTTTTGAATACGAAATAGTTACTTTAATTGTGCTTAATTGGCCACAGTTTTCGACTTCTTCCATCAATTTATTGTGTTTTCTTACTTCAATCTTAGAAAATAAAAACGGTATAAAATTATCGATTAATCTAACATTATCAGTTCCAAGATATGCTTGACCATCTTGTTTTTTTAAAGTTCCAGAAATATAAAACTGGAAGTTAGACGAGCAAAAATTATCTCCAAAATCAATATTAAACTCAGTTCTTTTTATTCGGTTCATTCAAATTTTGTTTACTAATTGGATAGAAATTTTTAAACTCCACCCTTTCAATATCACTAGCATACTTTTTGTAGTCCGCCATTTATTAAGAAAAAATTTAGAAATTTTAAACATCATGTATAAGAAAGATATCATTTTTTCATTGATCTAATGTACGTTTTTATAAGAAAAGATATAAATTTTAGTAAAATAATTAAAAAGATTAGAGTCATTTTTAATGATCTACTTCGTCATTCAGGATTCTCTTCCTTAAATTTTGCGATCTCGGTCACATATTTCAATAAAATTTGCACAGGATAGTAACCGCTATCTATAATATTGTTCCAATCAACTGTATCTTTATTTTCATCCAAAAACTTTATACTCAAGTGTTGATAGAGACAAAGAACAGACATATGATCTTTTAATTGATAATGTATATTTTCTTGAATGAACTCTGATGATAAAGTTTGATATTTAGCAATGTTATACCAATTCAATTTTGTTTACGTATAATCTCATCATATCTTCGAATAATTCATATTTTTGAGAAATATCATCCCAATGTTCTTTTTTCAAATCTCTTTCGTGTTGCATTATAAAAAGATCGAAAGCACTGTAATGTCCCGCCATATCTATTTATTAGGAAAAAATTTCAAAATCAAGTTTTTATAAATTGCTCTTTTTAGTGTTACATTCAGCACATTTTCCAGAAACTCTTTTAACTCCATTGATATTTGCATAGTATTTTATATCATTTGTTTCAGTTTTTTGCCTTACACCTCACACAATATATGAGCGCCATTTATAAAGGAGAAATTTTGTCATCATAGCCGCCTAATCCATTAAATCTGTTATCAATATTTTCAAAAGATTTATTAACATTTTCTTTAAATTTATTAAAGTTTTCTTCTAGTTTATTTACTTTATCGAGTTTATCATGTATACTTTGAAGTAATTCACGAATTTTATCTTCATATGTATGATAATTCTGCGCAATTTTTCCCAATTGCTCATTAATATATTGCTCGATTTTCATAAGTTTTTCGTTAATTTCACCAACATCGTCTACTGATCTTCTACTTCTTTCTTCAAGTTTTTCATAGACTTCTGTTGTAAAATCTTTAACATGCTGTTTATGATTCTCGTAATTTTTGTTTAGTTCATTAAACATTTTAATATGATCTTCGAATTGAATCATAACAACAACATCAAATGGATTAATTCCTTTACTAACACTGCTAATTCTTTTTCCTTTAAAATCTAAGGCATTTTTAACATTCGGATCATGTAAATCAACAATATCGATGTTTTCTGATAATTTTAGAGGTTTTAAAATTTGTTTCTTTAACAACAACATCATGTTTGTCAATACCAGGTCGAACACCGACAATTCTTTTCTTATTAGCCAAACTAACATAATTCTTTTCAACTTTGATCGCTTCAGTAATTTTATCAGCTTTTTCGATATGAGACATTAAATTGGTAAATATTTTTTTGTACCATCTTCAAATTCTTTTTTCAATGTTTTTATTTTATCAGCAACTTCATTTGAAGTCATGAAATTTGCAAGTTTGTTATCATATTCTGCTTTAAAATCTTCAATCTCGACAGCAAACATATCTGAATCTGGAAGGTTTTGTAATAAATTTTCTAACTTGTTAACAAACTCATTTCTCAAACTTTCAAAATTCAAACTATTATCTACATTTTGAATAATTTGTGTTCCAAATTCGTCAAAAATATTTTGTGAATCCATATTTATTAAGTAATAATTTGTTGACAACTTCTTTAAAATCTTTTACCATTACTCAGTTCATTCAAAACAAAAACACATAAATGACACAAATTGGGGGATCTTTATAATCTTGAATCTGAGAATCATTGTAGTAGACGCTTGATTTTTTCATATATTTAATCAATTCTATAGGTGGTTTGTCCTCAATTCTTCCATACGAATCAAAATAACATGCATTCTTATCATTTTTATAATAACAAATCCAATGCGTTCCACCTCCCATAATCGAGTCTAAATTCACAATTCCACATTCAAATTTCTTAACTTTTTCAGGTAATGTATCTCTCATGAAGATTCCTCTAAAATGTTTAATATTTTTGCAGATTTCTTCCAATTCTCCGAATGTTAAAGGTTTTAAATTTTTTTTTTTCAATGTTTGATTTCACGTAATTCAAAGTTTTTTCATCTAATTCCAGATCCTGTAACATCTTCCAACTCTTTATCTAACCAATTTAAAATGTTTCGAACAATAGGAATCACATCTTTTTTAACGATTGGAGCAGCTTTACGAACATAAGGAACAACATTTTTAACAACTGGAATATTTTCTCCAAAATCTAATAAATCTTTCAAAAGTCCACCATTTTTAAGTTCTTTCAACTGATTATAAGAAAATTCTATTCTGGTTCCTTTATTGTTTTTCTTATGTTTTTCGAGTTTATTGTATTGTCTATTTGTTAAAAATATCTTATCTTCGCCATTTTTTAGTTGATCTATTTTAAATTGAATACTAACGGGTATTTTTTTCTTAAAAGTGGATTTTATTTTTTCTTCTGATTTTTGCTGAAATTTACGTTCACCTCCATTTATATAGTTAAAATTTCAAGTTCTCTTCGATTCCCATTCCTAGTTTTCTCTTCAAAAACATTGCTCCAGCTGTTGGAAGCGCAACAAATCTTTCACCTAAACTAGCATCTTTTGATAAAAATCTATCCATTGCTTTATCTTGCAAAATTTTATCTGCTATATGTCTGGAATTTGTGTCTCTATGTTTTGCATAAAAAATATCGTGTTCCATAGCAGCTTGATCTAATTTATTTATACCAGGATCTCCTCTTTTTAGTCTTTTTTCGAGTTTTGTACCAGGCCCCAGATACTGATAAGTTTGTACGTGTAATTCAAAAGGTAAATTGTTTGATAAAATCATTCAAAAGTCCGCCACCTTCAATCATAGATGAACTTATTGCCGGCAAAACTAGTTTTAAATATTTAATTCCATCAGGTTTTTCAATCATTTCATCAAGTTTGTTCGAAATAAAATCTTTAATCGCTTTCTTTTCGTTCAAAAAATTTTTGTTTCTAGCCTTTTCTTGAGCATAAATATAATTTATAATTCCATCGAGTTTTGTCAAATCGTCGATGTATCTGTATTCAATCTTATTATCACTGTATTTTCTTACACCTGATCCTTCGATTCGTTTTTCCCAAATTGGTTTAATTAATTTAATATATTTTTTACCTCTACTTGACTTAGGCTTCTTAGTAGATGGATCATTATTTTTGTAAATTGAGTCAGATTCCCATAAAATTTCTGTATAACTTTTTCAAATCTTCTTCAGAATATAAATTATCTTTTGGAGCGTCATAGTCTGTTAATAATCTCCATAAACCTTGAGTTCCTTCTTATGTTTTTTCATTAATAATGATATCATTATGCTCAAAATTAACGGGTAAATTTCCAATCATAAAACTTTTCTTTTTTTTATCCCAATACAAACCAAATTTATCATCTTTTACTCTAGGAAGGAATTTTTTCACCAATTTCACCAATTATCATATCCGTTGTTCCAGGACTTATTGGTTCAACTATGGTAGAGTCTTCAATGATTCGAGGTCTAAATGGTGTTGAAGATGGTAATTTTGGCAATTCAAACTCTTCTACTTCAGATTCTGGAATCGAAATATCAGCAAATTGTCCGTACAACTGGAACCAAATTCATCAAATTTTGATTAACGCTTAAAACGATTTCAATTTTACCTTCAAACATTTTTAATTGCAGAAGTTACAGGTTGATTAATTTTTTGAATAAATTCTTGTTTTTTTTTCATCAATTCGAATCTGTTCTTTAAATTCTTTGATTAATTTCTATTCGATTTGATCAAGTTTTTTTCGCTTCTTCAGAAGTTACGTTCACCATTTAATTAGAAAAATTTTGAAACGTGGAAAGTAAAAACCTGAACGTGGAACGTAAAAACGTGAACGTGGAACGTAAAAACGTGAACGAGGAACGTAAATACGTGAACGTGGAACGTGAACGTGGAACGTAAAAACGTGAACGTGGAACGTAAAAACGTGGACGTGGAACGTAAAACGTGAACAGATTTACCGTTTTTCAGTTGTTTTCATTATGTAAATAAAAAGTAAAGATAATGTAAAAATAATTGTAACAAATATATTATCAAGTAGATTTGTCATACCACTGAGCAGCATTTATATTAGAAAATTTATTCATATATTTACCATTTTTAGGCTTCAAAGTTAGATTAATAGTTAAAAATCCATAGTATTCTTTCCAAATCTTATCACATAATTCATTGAAGTGGTTAAAACTCATATCAGATCCCCACATAATTTTTGTAAATCTTTCTCGAATAGTGATCGTCTTGCTTAAAAACCCACAACATATTCAAATTATTTCTAATAACTTGTTTATCAACCTTTGAAAAGCATTGGGAAAGATAGATACAAGATATGTTTTTTGTGACGAGACATTACGAAATATTCCTTAATAACGTCCTGATTTTTCCAAAATACAATCATCAAAAACGATTAACGAATTGGGTATACATTCGCTTAACGGAACTATGTCCTCAGAAGCATTATAAAAATGTGATATTTCTTTGCTTAAGTTCTTCTCAATATTTTTGAATCTTTTGTTGTAATTTTTTGTATGCGTCTTGTTCTAAAGATTTACTAAAAACATACAAATAGGAATAAGGAATCAACCTATTGTAGATAAAATTCAATAATAAAGTTTGTTTTTCCACATCCACTTGAAACCAACAATTAACAATCTGATTGGTTGATCTTTCTTATTTTCTTCAAACGTTTTAAGTTTTATCTGATCTTTTTGCTTTAAAAATTTCTCCATTTAAATAGCGAAAAATGAAGCTGTTCAAGTTGACTTCAGAAAGCTCTCAATTATTTTTAAACTTGGAACATCCTATTCATTTAGAGGAAGAATCAAATTATTTTATCGGTTTAAGTGGTTTTTATTCTGACAATTTTGTAATAAATATTAGTGAAAGTTCTCCTTATTGTATAGGATTTAGTGAGTAGAACATAACAAAATATTATGGTTTAAACAAAGGATATTATACTTTCGATAAAATAAAAAATTCTCTTAAAAATTATCTGAAAACATTCAAACAATCAGATAAATCTTTAAACTTAGACGAAAACAAGTTTGAAATGCAAAAAAATTATCTCTCTAATAAAATTCAAATAAAATCAACAGTAAGAATAATGTTTTCAGCAATTATTGTAGATTTGTTAGGGTTTGTTCAAGAAACTATTGAGCCAAATCAGGTATATTTAGGAAATAAAACGCCAAAATTTAGACCGTTCGATGTAATTGAAGTACATTGTAATCTCGTTGAACCTAGTTTTAAAAATCATACCGAACATTTACACAAAGAATCTGAAATTTTGTACACATTTTTTTCCCCAAATGTTGCTTATGGATCAAAAATCAGTGAAAAACCGAATGAAATCGATTATATTCCAATTAGAAAAAATAATAACATAATTCAAAAAAAAATCTCTCTAACTATACAAGACTCTGAGGGAAATTTATGAAATAATGAGAGTAAAACAACAATATATTTAAGATTGAAGAAAGAATGATGAATCAAGGGGGTAACGAATCGTTACTACCTTCAAACTTTCAAAAAGACACCGTTTTTATCAATGAATCTGGACTTTACACTCAAAATAAAAAATTACTAGTTAAATTTGTTTTCTATCTAAATGGAGACAGTTGTAGATCTAATAAATAATCAACTCAAATTCAATAATACAGAAATTTTTACGATTGTTGACGAAAATAACGAAATTTGGTTCAAAGATAAAAAATGTTGCAGAAATTTTAGAATATGAAAACACGAGGCAAGCTATCATAAATAATGTCGATAATGACGATAAAACAACTTTTGAATGTATAAAATTACAGGAGTCTATCCCATAGACCCCGAGAAAATATTCAAAAACATACTATTTTCGTTAATGAATCTGGACTTTATTCTCAAAATAAAAATTGATTGTTACATTTTTTTTCTATCTAAATGGAGTCAGTTGTGAATCTACTCAAATTCAATAATAAAGAAATTTTAACATTTGTTGACGAAAATAATGAATTTTGGTTTAAGGCGAAAGATGTTGCAGAGGTGTTAGAATATAAAGATACGAAGAAAGCAATTAAAGAACATGTCAAAGAAAAATATAAAAAAAGCTTCGGAAACATACATTCTGAAGGTAGGGGTGATTTGCCCCCGCCTTCAAACTTTCAAAATAATACTGTTTTCATAAATGAAGCAGACATATATTCTTTAATCTTGAAATCTAAAATGAAAATAGCAGAAATGTTTCAAGATTGGGTTTTAGAAGAAGTTTTACCAAGTATTCGTAAATTTGGTGTGTACAAACTTGAAAACGAAAATAAGCAGTTAAAAGATGAAATAAAACAGTTACAAATTTCAGGTCAAATGAAATCCTTGAAAATAGAGAATCAAGAATTGCGAATGGAATTAATGAAGAGAGATATGATATGTAAAAATTTTGATAAGAAAAAACATCATGTTTTTGTATTAATTAAAAAGAATCACATGTGGGAATATCCTTATTACGTTATCAGAGCTCAAAAGAGAGAAATACCGAAAAGATTGAAAGAACTTGAAATTGATTACCCAGAAATGGAAATTTTATTAAGACATGGAGATCCAAATAGTATAAATCTCTACAACCAAATGACAGAATCTATGAATATTTTATACAACGGAAATCATTTTACTACAAATATGGCAGAATCTCGACTGATTTATAGAATATCTAAATTATACGATGGAAATTTTTCTAAATTTTACTAAAAACTCTCGATTTATTATATTTTGTTTGTAAATGTTTAGCATAACTAGGTAACCATCGTAGAATTTTTTTTTCATATTCACAAGGCATTTCGTTTTTATAACTTTCGCTGAAAATTTTTTTAGCACAATCTTTGCAAAAAGCATATTTTCTATCTTTACTATACTGTCAGCTATTACATTCAGAAATATTTTTAATTTCTTTACAAAAATAACACTTTTTTTCTTCTAAAGTTAATTTGTCCATTTTATCATATAATTCCTTACAATAACAGTCTTTTCTATCTTTTCCTTATAAAATTCTTGACACTTTTGTACATTTCTTTTGAGACTCCATTTATATAGAAAAAATTATTACACGATAAAAATGTTACTAAATTTTATTAAAAACTCTTAACTTATGATATTTGGTTTGTAAATGTTTAGCATAACTAGGTAACCATTGAAAAACTCTTCCACATTCGCAATGCGTCGGTTTATTTTGACTTTCTCGGAAAATTCTTCTAGCACAATCCTTACAAAAAGCTTGTTTTTTATCTTTACTATAATGCCAGTTGGGAAATTCTGAAATATTCTTAATTTCTTTACAAACGCAACATTTTTTCTCTTCTAACGTTAATTTTTCTATTTTTTTCGTATAATTCTCTCTCATATTTACTACGACAATCCTTACACATAGACCCTAATCCTTCTTTTTTATTCTTATTTTTATAAAAAGCTTCAAAATCTTTAAATTCTTGACACTTTGTACATTTCTTTTGAGACTCCATTTATATAGAAAAAATTATAGATTTGACTTTCTCAATTCATATTCATAAAACTTTCCGGTTATTTCGTCATTATTTAAATCTTTTATACTATAAGTTACAGGATCTGTGTTATTAATTTTGATAAATCACAAAGATTTCTCTTGACCAATTGTTCTTATATTTGTTCGAAAATTTTGTTTTTTTAACTAACAATTCTTACATGATCCTTGATTTTAAATTTAGTTTTCGTGTGAATTTCTGGTGGAATATACTTGAAAACGGTCTCTAATAACTCCTTTTCTGCATCCTTATCTACGTCTTTGGGCTTCATTTTGATTGTGCTGTGAACTGTATCGTTATAATTTTTTACGATTTTTTGAAGAATATCGATCCATTTAAAGTTTTTATTAATCTCAAAAATTACTTTCATTCTCTCATTTTGAGTTCTGTTATATCTCTCTACAATACTTGATTTCTCTTCGTTTTCAGTATGATAAATCTTAATGTTGTATTTTCTCAAAACATCATTAAATTCTTTATTTTTAAACTCTAAAACCCTTATCTGTATGAAGTAGGTTTGGAGTTATGTGATTGATCCTTATGGCATCTTTTACTATATCTACGAAAGCTTTTGAAATATCCTTGCCGTTTTTTCTTTTGATAGCTCTTGACCAAGCATATTTTGAGAAAGTATCAATAACATTTAACATATACTTAAATCCATCATGTTGATTCTGAATAGTTAGACATTATAACTAAATCTGCTGCCCATAAATCGTCAATTCCTAATGTTATAATTTTTCTCTTTTTAAACTTTTTTCGTACTGGTGCATGAATTTCTCTAGCTTCAATCTCTATTTCCTCTTTGTTCTTCAATTCTTTCTTTACTTGTTTTTCATAAGGATTCTTTATAAATTTACTCTTATTTGTCTTACATTTTGAACATTTTGCTGCAATTCTATACAATCCGTTTTTAAGTTTGAACAATTTTAGAATCTATATTTTTCGTTTTTTTTCTTATATTTGTGGCAGTGAATTAAATCATCTTCCATTTATATATCAAAGTTTCCAAGTTTATTTAATTCGTCTCAAATATCTGTTTTATATCCATACGGTACTGTATCGATCTTATTTTCTAGGATAATTCTCTTATCATCTTTAGCGCTCAGTGCTAACTTGTTTATGGTAACTGTGTACAACTCATGTTTGTAGCTTCTAATGCAAGTCATCTCTCTAAATTCTTCTTTACCCTCGAACAAACATCTCTTCAAGTTTTCGATATTTATTGTTTTATTTACAACGCTTCTCTTAATTCCTTTACACCTAACTGGATTTTTGTCTAGATATTTGTACGAGTACATTTTCGTTCTGAATCCACAAAATTCTTCTAAAACTTCGCTATTTAGCTCATCTTTGAATTTCCCTATTACCTTCTTATTTTTTAGTAGTGAAACATTCGTGATCTTTTGGATATTCACTTGCATCAAAGTCATCTATATTTTCTTTAATAATTTTAAAAGGATCTCGTTTCAATTCTAAGAAATAACTGTCTGTAATCCATGTAACACAGATTCAAATCTGGGTCAAACTTCTTTAATTTATCGTAATAAAACTCATACATTAACAATTTTGATAGGTCAAGAACTGAAAATCCTATGTAGATCGGTTTTGTTAAATTTAACCTTTTGTTTGAACATGTGACTCACTATACAGTTATCGTCAAAGATATTGAAACATTTGAAGTTCGTTTTCTTGGCCTGTTTCATTGAAAATTCTTCATTTCCTAGTTTGATATCACATCTATTTCGCACATTTTCCATAAATTTTCCAAAAACAGAGTTGTTCATCAGCTTGTAAAAATCTTTCTCAAAGTCACTTGTAGCTTTGGTTCTCATGTTTGTGTTAAAATCAATGTACTTTTTCATAAAAGGCTTCGAACGCTATAACTCTATTCAAATGTTTCAACACCATCCCTTGTTCGAGGTAAAATTTAAAATTTCTTGAATGAACAACGTATTCAGTTTTTATCCAGTAAAGTTGTGCAAAGTTTGTTTTTATAATGTTCGGGAGCAAGAGGTAAATCCTTGTGATGTTCATGTAAATTTGTTGGATATCCTAGATCAACTTCGAGAATATAGCCATAATCTTCGTCGCCAGTGAGTTCTAAAATTGTTTCTTGCCACTCTTCTTTGTATATGTTTTAGGATTCATCCACTTGATATCACTAAACGGTAGTTTTTTGCATAAGACCATAACCATAAAGGTTTGTTTGCATCGACATAAAGTAAATAGTTTTCAGGTTTTTGTCTTATCGAAATCTTTCAAATATTTGTTATTTGCTTTCACATATCGCTTAAAACATTGAGAAATACCTCCACGAATACCTTTTTCAATCATTAAATACATATCGTAATCGTGTATCAGTTGAAGCTCGATTTTCGTTAATTTTAACATAGTCCCATGCGAGACTTGGAGCTGTTAGATAATGTGCTGGATCAAGTTTGTAACAATTTAGACAAATGTTTCTGAAGTTTTCGAATATATCAGCGAGCAATAGTACATCTTGGATATTGTACAAATCAGAGTAATTTCCAAGATTTTTATCTTTTAATTTGTTCCAAACGCTCAAGTAGTGTTGATAATCTTTCTCAGATATGCTCTCGTCTGTCAAAAATTGAATAGAAATCTTGAATTTTCAGCTCTTCTGTGTAATCAAGTTTTTCAATACTATCGATAAATTCGTAAGGAAATATACCTTTTCCAGATAGAATTTTAAAGATTTCTTCTTCGTCATTTGGTTGTCTTTCTAGAATTGCGTTCAGACCATCTTGTATAAAATAATTTGTATGTTTGAAGTCTTCTTTCTTGAGGTTTTTAGCTAACTTTTCAATAGACGATGCCATGAATCTAAATGTGTCTACGAAAGAAAATTTTCTAGGTTTATCATTGTCAAACTCATAGCCATATCCAGAATTTACAGAATAATTTATGTATCGTTCATCGGTGTTTGCAATCAAATCAACGTTTCCATATTGTCTAGCCAATTCCTTTATGTACAAATGAGTATCGTAATTTGACATATTGTGACAGAAAACTGGGATGTTCTGGGGAAATTTCAAATTCAGATTGCAACATGAATGAGCTGTGCCTCGAAATTTACCTGTAAACTGACAATGATCTCTTACTTTTAATCTTTTTTCACCATCAAAACCTTCTGTTTCACAGATATGACAAACGTTTGAATTTTGATATGAAATTTCTTCTTCTTCGGTCAATTTCATAGGCTTCATGTTCCTTGAATTATATTTTTTAGCTATGTATTTTGATATTTTATTGAGTTCTTCAAACAATTTTGCAGGAACATTAGGCAAATCGTCTTCATTTTTTGCTCTATAACATATAGGTTTGTACATGCGATTGGTCACATTCGACACTAAATATAGAGTAAAACCATAAGGAATGTGCTTCTGAATCTTGGTAGTAGTTTGATCTTTGTGGATTGTTCTTGCATGTCGGAATTTTTTCTAATATGCTCTCAAAATCCATATAAATAACGTACGGATGGTTAAACTTCTTTTGATAATTAGTAAATTTAGTTGTTTGACCTGAAAACGGCATAATTGGCTTACAAAACTTCATGTTGCTTGCAAATTTCTAAATGATCTGTTAAATCTCCAGATTTGTAGAAATGGCTTAAACATCTTCTACATAGAAAAATTTTTATGTCCCATGTTTGGATGTTTGAGAACTCACTAACCTACTTAAATCGGTTATTAAAACAAAATGAGATTTGTCTTCTTGTTTTACATACAGTAGATCAATATTTAATTCTGCATCATATTTTTCAGAAATTTGTAACGGAACAACCTTAATACTTTCATCAAAACTGTAGACATTGATAGACATTTTTGGATATTTGTACTTGGAATTGTAACTTCGTTTCTCAAATAATTGTATATCTTTTAAGGACATTGGATACTCGAAACCTGAAAATATCTCGTCATTTACAAATTTTTCGTATTGTTTTGCTCTGTCAACATGTGTCTCGGGTTTTTTCAATAGCACATCGGATAGAATAAATAAAGCAATAATCATCTTTATTTTTGATATTTATACAAGCTTTTTTAACTTTGATTTTCTTTGGCAAATCGATATATGATCCAGCATTCATCATTTCGTGTTTGTTAAGGCTCAAAACTAGTTGTTTTGCAGCTTTTAAATGTCCATCCTGAACCCCTATTTGGATGATTTGTCTGTTCTCGATGTGATAATTTATTAAATTGTTTAGAAATAAAGTCGTTTACATCAAAGATCTCGTCTGCTTTTATAGTAAAGTACATTGGGCAAGTTTGTGGTTTACCGTTTACTAAAGTTCGTTCGTATTCGCATTCCAAAGAGAGATATCCTTTACTATTTTTTCACAGTGTCTTGAAATTTTTCTATTAAACTTTTAATTTCTGGGCGCATAATTGAAAGATATTTGTAAATTGACATAAAATTATCGCTCAAATTCTTAAAATGTATTGCTTGAAAAGACCTTGCATAGAGGATAAAACTTCAACATCTATGATATTTTCAGGTTTTTCGTTAAGAGTTTTATCAATGTTTACAATGATTTCAGACTTGGTTTTATCGTTAGTACCGATAGCCAACTTTTCAGCTATTGAATGAATTTTTTTCATCATTAAATAGGTCGAGATTTTTCTTTTCAAAACTTTTGAAATTTCTCTTTAATTCTCGTAATTTCTCAATATTATTCATGTTTTCGTGATCGGCAATTTGATTTTCTCTAGCCCATTGTCTTAAATAATTTAGCTCCTTTTCATAAATTTCTTTATTTTTGGCATGGATTTTGGAGTTATAATGTCGATCATAGTTTTTTCTTAAAATTTCTTTTTTACAGAATGGACATGATATTTTTATCGGGCTCCATTTATATTTAAAAATTTTGAGTGTGTCAAGTTTCACTATTTAGTAAAATATCTTTTTATTAAGGAAAATTTATCAACTTTTAAGCTTAAAGTTGGCAATAAATTTGAGATAATTCAGTAGATTTTCAGGATTTTTCAAAAAATCTCTAATACTAGTTACTAGTGTGTAGGGACCTTAAAAAACCTTGATTTTAACCCTAAAAACTGTGATTTTGACTCCACATTGATTGATTTGACTAGACAGCCCAAGAAAGTAGAAGCTCTGATTCGGTAATTTTTCATTCGTGGTTTACAGATTCGTTTATTGTCCTTTAAACAGTATTTTCCATTGATTTTCTGTTGGCTCCGAAAGTGGTCTAGAATCGGCAGGTCTATATCTACTTATATATATATATATATATATATATATATATATATATATATATATATATATATATATATATATATATATATATACCTAACTTTTATAATATAAAGTATTTATTGTATTATACATGTGTTTGGGTTTTCTATGTGTGTATTAAACTTTAAAACAAGATATATAAAGATGAAATATGTGACAAATCTCATAGTAAGTCTGAGGAAAAATATTAATTCGTAAAGATGGGCAGTTTGATATTACATATTTTGTATTATTTCCTACACATTTTCCTACATAGTTTATGAACCGATGGGTGGACCTAAGATATTTATTGAGTTTTATAGTTTTGTTTTTATAAAAACAGAGAGTCAAAGTCATTTTTTATTTACACAATACAAATTTTTAGGTATTTAAATTTATTCATGCAGTGCTTACAAAATTATGGGGACGAAAATGTATGTTTCAAAATTTTTGTCGACCTTCTTCTGGATATTGGTGAATGTTGTTATTTATATCGAGTTTTAGAATTTTAACTATTGTACCCATTAAAGAGAATGACTAAGAATAGCAATTTTAAAAAGCTCATAATTGTAGCTTTAAACCACTTATTTTGTATAGAGTATCTGAGCAACTGTGTGAGGTGACATGTGCGGGATTTAGTGCTTCTAAAGTAGATTCTATGTACTATTATTGTCCTATGATATCACTTTAAACTTTCTTATATCCTGATATTTATAGTACGAGTACGAATGTTTATGTTTCGTTCCCAGATATGATTTAAACGATAACTTCAAAGTTAGACATTTAGGTGTATTCGATGTATAAAGTTTTACTGATTTTTTAATATAAAAGACTAATTTAGTATGTTTTAAATTATTATTATAACTAGTAAGTACCGAAATTCCCATATCAATTGTATTATATTTTCTATAAAGTTTGATGTAAAAATAACTAACCTGGTGCTTTAAATATTACGTTTAGAACATTTATGAATATTATAAATAGTAGAAAAACATTTTAGTATGAAAAGCAAATCTAAAAGTAATATGGTTATAGAAAGATTGTAGTTATTGTGATTTTATTAATAAAATTATTGTTAATCCTAGAACACAAAATAAAGAGTTGATAGTTATAGGATATAAGTGCAGATGAAATAAACTAAATGAAGTTTTAATAAGTTTAATTTTATAATTAATTTCGGGTATTTGTCCTAAATTCCATTCAAAATCTTAAAATTTCCCACACAGTCAGTGATACAAGGCGAGTAACTGTTGCAGTAAAGACCAAGGGGAAACGGCTTGTATATTTAAGCGCGGCAAACATTTACCTAGGAACATTTACATGTTTGAGCTGTGCATTTACATTCCGTTGTCTTGTTGGTTGTACTCGTAGTATTATTCTTGTGATTTGTTAATTTTTTTTCGGCAAAACAAAACTATCGCATTCAACTTTGATCTAACTCTATTAAAGTCAATGTTTTATCTTGTTGTTATTAACTATTTCACCAAAATAATTTTAGCGTAATTATTCATAAAAACGGGAAGAGAAAACGAATCGATACTCGATTATTTGTGAGATTTAAATTGTGTAATTTCATTGCATAAACAAATATTTCTATCTAAAATGTTTGAAATATTTGTTGCTTTCAGTAAAAAGTATCCTAAAACCTTCGAAATTATGGTTACTAGTTATAATGCCTACTGAAAGACGTTTGATTAGCCTTAATCTAAGTTGACAACCCGCAAACAAAAAACGTATTCTCTTTATTTTATTTGGATATCACTGAGAAATAGTGTAATTCACATTAAAATACATAAAGATTTTCGGATTTCTAACATATTTAAATTTTAACTATTTATAACACAATAAAAATAATTATAGTGATATTTTTAGCAGTAGTATTTACAAGGTGAAGAAAACCATTGATGCGTAATTTTGTTGTTGTTATAAACTTATTATTTCATATAAAAGTACCCGACTGGTTATTAATGCCGTATTGCACTAATGAGCTATGAAATAATCAAAGAATATTTGTAATAGAGTGGAACTTCAAATAACTTATCATAAACCGAATCAGATATGAAATATTCTTACTAACTATTTATCAAAGATACGGGGTTTCTAAATATACATTTTAACATCAGCTGCAGACATAATTTAGAGCAAAAGGCAATGACCGAGAAGTTATTTAAAAGATATTATCAAGTTCATCTTAACACAGGTCACTTTACCTGAAGAGTCAAGAGTTTCTTGCTGCTCCAGCTCTGAGTTGTGCTCTCTATCTTATAAAAGAATTGAATTTTTGTAGATAGAGGTGTGTTTATATCTCCTCAAGTATTTATTTTAAAGAGAAAAACTTTTCTTTCATCGACTTATTTTTTTTCTCGTTTTGAAGGTGGATTGTTATATGAAGCTTAGACGTTACTTCATAACAGAACAAACGCCGCTATTAATCATTTTATACTCTGGAACACCATCAGACGCCAGAAGCTCAATATATTAAATAATTTTATTTTAAATTAAAACTATATCCTATATCTTGGATGCTGCTTAATATTTTCAGTTCGGTTACAAAGTAAAAACTTCTACTTAAAAGCAAAATTTAATAACTGCGTGTTCACTGACAACGTGCCAGCCCCAAATATGAACTTCCCGGGAACAAACTGAGTATTATACAGGTGGATTAATTTCTTTTACTCTTACTGGAAGCCTTTAAATCTATGAGCCGTGTTTAAGAAGTTATAATTTCCTCACCACAAGGGTATTCGATGTCTATTTAAATAATTTTATCTTATAACTATGGTTTTTTGATTCTTATCATGTTATTTTATCTTTTAAATTGAAAAAGTAACAAATCAATCTTACATGTTCAGTTGGTTTTAGAGAAAAGCACATATACTACATAACTGAAAATGATGTTTATACGTTTTGTGGATCTAACGGATCTCGGTCCTAGGCCCTACAAGTGCTGAGCCCCAAAACCACTGTCGCCGATTCGCCACCTTAGGGCGGCCTCACTGTAAATACGATCTCATCCCTAGGCTCTCCCAAGTGCTGAGCCTGAAGAAATCTGTCACTGATTCTTCCCTTTGGGTGGCCTCATTGTAAATACGATCTCAACTGTAGGCCCTCCCAAGTGCTGAACCCGAAGACAACTGCCGCTGATTCGCCACCTTTGGGCGGCCTCACTGTATCTACGATCTCAACTCTAGACCCTCCCAAGTGTTGAGCCTGAATAACTCTGTCTGGCTTCCTCTTGACAAGTTAGACGTATCTCACTGCTTATCTCCAAGGTGAAGTGTTAGAATCAGAATACTTACTAAAGACTGGCGTCACTATCATTTGTCTGGCTTCCCCTTGCCACGTTAGAACGTATCTCACTCCTTATTTCCAAAGTTCAGTACAAAGTAACGAAGGAGCTATCAACTACGGCATCCTCACATTGGATCGATGTCCTAAATTGTATTTATTATTAAACATTAAAATGAAAATTCATTCAATTTTCATTCACAAATACATAAAATCGGTGTGTTTCGGTGTGTTTAAAAAACAAATTATAAGTTTATTATTTAATTTTTATCGTTGGTCCTATTCAGTTTTCTTTTACAGTATCTTGAATATCATACTTAAAATAATAACATCCTATAAACAGTTTTAGAGAATAACTTGAAAATACCCAAGATTGTAAGATTGTAGTTTTATTTACCAAGTATTCAGTAAATTACATAGCCTTGGTCATACCGAGTTACACAGAACTTTGTGTATATTGAATAGTTAGAGTTAAGTGGAATTTGATTTTTAATAAATAAGTAAATCACATTTTATTTCCAAATAGTGGTATTTTCAATTGTAACGTTATAGATCTCAAAAATCTTGTACAAAACAAAATATTTCCTACCGTATTATTTTGTTGAATTTTGATAAAACCTAATAATAGTTGTAATAAAAATATAATAAAAAATTGCAACGGTCATTTTTATTGTTCGATATGGAAGTTTAGATGCATGAAAACTTCACTAAAGTGTAGATTACTATTACAGTGTACTGAATGCATTTTTTTCATGTTATTACATTTTTATTACTTCATTTTCTAGATTAAAATACATATTTACATAAAGAAATAAGAGTTTGAATTACATTTAGTTAATTTCCATACATTATGACAATAACTCATAGTAACCGAGTAACATTTTACTGTAGATTGCTCCTTTTATACTAGAAAATGATAAATATATTTATTTTATAGCATTAAATAAAGTTACCATTCTGAGCAGTAAAAATCAATGCAAAATAATTTAATACTCAAATTATACTAAATAAATAAATGTTTTTATACTTTACAACACGAAAACAACTCCGTGAGTAATATTTATTATTTCACATAAACATTTGCCTCACTAAAGTGCAATGTTATATTGAAATGGCTTTCCATAAAATTAAATGAGCAGATTTAGCATTACAAAACAATTTTTGAGTAATTAAAAGTAATGACAATGAGGGACAAGCCGCCGTGCGCCATCCCATACTACTGTGAGGGCGAGATAACGAGTGTGTTATTGTGATTGTATTGTTGTGTATATTTGTAGTGACAACACTGGATTTGGGGACAATACCTGTTACATATTGGAACAACAACGTAATATAAAACAGGTTTTACTTGCTACAATCATCCCAATTGCATTTCTTATTAGACTGTTACGTTATAAACAATGCGTACTGCAAGTTCGACTTAAGTACATTTCTTTATTCCTTATTTATAATTTACTTAAAAACAGAACCAGAAATACACACACAAAGGAGTTCTATTGCTCAAATAATTCATTAAATACAATCTGGACCTACTGATGTTTAAATTGATTCCACCACCAATAAGTATATCAATGTTACTAAACATTTTACCTGTTAATTTATTAGGTTTGGGAAACTCCTATCTAAATTTACTAGTATATTTGTAGTAAAAGTACGTTTAATTTAATATAATTTATTTACACTTGTTTTAAGATAATGTTTAGAAAATATTTATCAACAGTATTACGTAACATAATTTGTTTTATTATAATAAAACACTTAACCATTTGGCGTATTCCAAAAAAAAAGTAAAGCAATGGTTTTGTTAGTATTAATTATAAGTACCTGAAATCACCTAAAATACTGCTAATTAATATATTAAGTATAATATGTTTTAAAATCGTAATTTTAGGACGATATTATATCCTCTTCTCAATTTAACACTATTATTTGATTAATTCCAATTGTGCTTACATCTGATAAATTTCAAAACGTAAGGAAGCAACTAGTGGAAAAACCTTTACATAAAATACTTAAATTTCTTATATATGTGAAAAACCATAAGATGAAAAACCCTTTTTTATTGTATTATAAATACTATTGCTTTGTATTTATATTTTATTGTTTTTAATTTTACTGCCTCCAACAGAAGATAAAACACATTTGTTACAATTTATTCCATCACCTGATAAATGCAGTAAACTGCCTTGTTTATAAAATGTAGACGCTACAATTAACGTCTCACAGTTGCTGTAATTACATTATTCATCTTGAAAAAATTCAAATCAATAAAAAAAATTTCTTTGCAAAAGTAAATTGTTAAACTTCTTGAATCTTGAAAATTTTTAGGAAAGAACATCTCGAAACTTTCCTTATGCAGTAATTGGTATCAACTATGTAAAATAAACTTACACCAGAGGCAGAGCTTCTTGTTACACAAAGCTGCATGTAGTCGTATACAGATTGTCTTTTAAATAGAATACGTTTGTTTCCACAGTTTAATTAAAACAATTTGTATACATAAATAATGATTTTATTGGCTGAGCCTCTGCCAATTCTATTGTGGGGCTGTGAAAATGTCATTTCTGTCTGCCCTACTGTCCGCATGATATCTCTAAACCTGACTGACCTTGACACTTTAAAATTTTGGTGAAGGTTAATGTATCTATAAGCAATAACTAGTTCTATGATGGTGCATGGCTCTCCATGGGATTTGGCTGAGCGTTAGCGAATATACATTGGTCTTACGGTAACATTAATAGCTGACCAAATAAATTTGTAAACAAGTTCAATACAGGGGTGTTATGAGATTTAAAAATATGATATATTAGCACATATAGTTTATTAATGCGATAAAAAGAATAAATATTGGAAATTAAAGATAAAAAAGTCTGTGAGAACATTTTATTTCAGCGCACTTTTGCGTTGTAGTGTTGTAGTTTTTCCTACCTCACCAGAACTAATTATTTAAACTCTGATATGAAACCTATTTTTATGAACAAAAATGTGAATGTATATTGTGGGAAAATATCTCAAAAAAAAAAATCTGTAGAATTAAAACTGCATTAAACTTCATTTGTACACGGACAATAATGAGTTCTATGATTGTGGCAAGTCCAACCAAGGCTTTTATTAGTCGTTGAAGTATATTACTCAGTAGACTGGAAACATTATTTTCTCGTTTTGCGGGGGAGGGGGGATTTAAATAAGTTTAATCTGTACGATGTCTGTCTATCTATCTGCAGGACATCTCAACAATGAAGTTAGCTATACACTTGAAATTTTGCACTTAACCACAGCAAATCCTGTCACGTGATACACGGCTTGCTCCTGTTTTGTGTTACAGAAGTATAATACCCGTCCAAGTAGTCACTGTGAGTTCCGAACCTTCGACATATCTGCAATTAACGCAATGTAAACTTAAAACTTATTTTACCACTAATTATTTTTTTATTTCGCTATTTTAAAACCTCAAAAATGTAATAAGGATGTTCCTAATTTCTTTGATTACTCTACAGTAAGTGATTCCGTACATCACTTTTGCAGAAGAAGAAATGCAAGTAATATTAATAGTAATGGGTGTAAGCAATGCAAAGTAATGGAACCCGATATTTAGCATAGCATTTCACACCTGCTTTTCTTTGCAGTCGGAAATATTGTGTTTATTAATACGTACTTTGATATAAATTTTGACCTATTATCAAGATTTCGATATTAATTATGAAATAAATACTTAAAATAGATCCGAAGATATACTGCATACTGCGTTTACAGGGTCTATGTAAGAGTTTTTAAACTTGTATAAAAGAGGCAGTAAGATTATGTAAAACTAATATACATACCTCGTCCAGTGTTGTTACGTTGAGCCGTAAATGAGTTTTCTTTTAGACTATCTCAAGACAGTTTGACTTTCACAGGTAGTAGGAGGGTTGCCGCATCTGTGTGTATGTGATGTATGTCGATGTACGTTAGGGACAGGAATAATGTCAACATACACTTTACCACCAAAGGCCATCTATCACTTACCTGTACTAAAAGGATAGGAGCTGGCAGATGGGGGAATTATTTAAGACTTGTATTGTAGCTCACAGTCTAGTGAGTGTTAGTTACCAACAGTGCACTGTTATTTATTCATCAATTTTGTTTGTGCAGTATAGAAATTATATCACTTATAACAGCTGAAATTAGATCACTAATAACAGCTCACCGTCATGAAGTGTCACAAATGACAGCTAAGATTGCTGTCCTTGTGGTGGCCGGCAAAGCAATCAAGATCAGACAATATTACTCACTAAACAATGAATTCTCATATATTTTGTTTCCTTGTCATATTATGAGCTTTTTATTTCAACCCCTGTTTGAATATTTCCTGCACCTAGACAGCAGTTCTTCCTGAATATCTGGAGGGCGGATATAAGGCACTATAGGGACCTTAATTATATCTTTATTGTCATATGAATACATTTATTTACTTCATTAATGTTATATAGTCAAGATCCATTAATTTTTTATTACCAAATTTCCGTATTTTCCTAAATATTTTTAAAATTACATTTTAACACTATTATGCAATATGCACAAATATTGGCTATTAATTTTATGCTACACTTTACCGCTGTATAAAAGCTTTCATAGTTCAGGTACAGCTCACGAGCTTATTCAGTGTTGTGAGATCACATGAGACAGTTCAGCGTCTCTTATCCTTATTGTAAGTAATGTGTATGTACAATATTGCACGTTACTCCTGTGTAAAGGCTCTCATAATTCAAGTACAGCTCACGAGCTTATTAATTGTTGTGAGATTACATGGGACATTTCAGCGTCTCTTATACTTATTGTAAGTTTTGGATATGTACAATATTGCAAGTTACCGCTGTGTAAAGGCCCTCATAGTTCAGGTACAGCTCACGAGCTTATTCATTGTTTTGCGATCACATGGGACATTTCAGCGTCTCTTATCCTTATTGTAAATTATGTGTATGTATAGTATTGCACTTTGCCGCTGTATAAAAGCTCTCATAGTTTAAGTACAGCTCACGAACTTATTCAGTGTTGTGAGATCACATGAGACAGTTTAGCTATTCTTATCTTTATTGTACATTATGTGTGTGTATAGTATTGCACTTTACCGCTGTATAAATCTCTCATAGTTCAGGTAGAGATCACGAGCTTGTTCAGTGTTGTGAGATCACATTAGACAGTTTAGCTATTCTTATCCTTATAGTAAATTATGTGTATGTATAGTATTGCACTTTACCGCTCTATAAAAGTTCTCATAGTTCAGGTACAGCTCACGAGCTTATTCAGTGTTGTGAGATCACATGAGACAGTTTAGCTACTCTTATCCTTATAGTAAATTATGTGTATGTATAGTATTGCACTTTACCGCTCTATAAAAGCTCTCATAGTTCAGGTACAGCCCACGAGCTTATTCAGTGTTGTGAGATCACATGAGACAGTTTAGCTACTCTTATCCTTATAGTAAATTATGTGTATGTATAGTATTGCACTTTACCGCTCTATAAAAGTTCTCATAGTTCAGGTACAGCTCACGAGCTTATTCAGTGTTGTGAGATCACATGAGACAGTTTAGCTACTCTTATCCTTATAGTAAATTATGTGTATGTATAGTATTGCACTTTACCGCTCTATAAAAGCTCTCATAGTTCAAAAAAAGCTCACGAGCTTATTCAGTGTTGTGAGATCACATGAGACGGTTTAGCTACTCTTATCCTTATTTTAAATTATGTGTATGTATAGTATTGCACTTTACCGCTCTATAAAAGCTCTCATAGTTCAGGTACAGCTCACGAGCTTATTCAGTGTTGTGAGATCACATGTGAGGTTTAGCTACTCTTATCCTTATTTTAAATTATGTGTATGTATAGTATTGCACTTTACCGCTGTATAAATCTCTCATAGTTCAGGTAGAGATCTCGAGCTTATTCAGTGTTGTGAGATCACATGAGACGGTTTAGCTACTCTTATCCTTATTTTAAATTATGTGTATGTATAGTATTGCACTTTACCGCTGTATAAATCTCTCATAGTTCAGGTAGAGATCACGAGCTTGTTCAGTGTTGTGAAATCACATGAGACAGTTTAGCTACTGTTATCCTTATAGTAAATTATGTGTATGTATTGTATTGCACTTTACCGCTGTATAAATCTCTCATAGTTTCAGGTAGAGATCACGAGCTTATTCAGTGTTGTGAGATCACATGAGACAGTTTAGCTACTCTTATCCTTATTGTAAATTATGTGTATGTATAGTATTGCACTTTACCGCTGTATAAATCTCTCATAGTTCAGGTAGAGATCACGAGCTTGTTCAGTGTTGTGAAATCACATGAGACAGTTTAGCTATTCTTATCCTTATAGTAAATTATGTGTATGTATAGTATTGCACTTTACCGCTGTATAAAATCTCTCATAGTTCAGGTAGAGATCACGAGCTTATGCAGTGTTGTGAGATCACATGAGACAGTTTAGCTACTCTTATCCTTATTGTAAATTATGTGTATGTATAGTATTGCACTTTACCGCTGTATAAGTCTCTCATAGTTCAGGTAGAGATCACGAGCTTGTTCAGTGTTGTGAAATAACATGAGACAGTTTAGCTATTCTTATCCTTATAGTTAAATTATGTGTATGTATAGTATTGCACTTTACCGCTCTATAAAAGCTCTCATAGTTCAGGTACAGCTCACGAGCTTATTCAGTGTTGTGAGATCACATGAGACGGTGTAGCTACTCTTATCCTTATTTTAAATTATGTGTATGTATTGTATTGCACTTTACCGCTGTATAAATCTCTCATAGTTCAGGTAGAGATCACGAGCTTGTTCAGTGTTGTGAGATCACATGAGACAGTTTAGCTACTCTTATCCTTATAGTAAATTATGTGTATGTATAGTATTGCACTTTACCGCTGTATAAATCTCTCATAGTTCAGGTAGAGATCACGAGCTTGTTCAGTGTTGTGAGATCACATGAGACAGTTTAGCTACTCTTATCCTTATAGTAAATTATGTGTATGTATAGTATTGCACTTTACCGCTCTATAAAAGCTCTCATAGTTCAGGTACAGCTCACGAGCTTATTCAGTGTTGTGAGATCACATGAGACGGTTTAGCTACTCTTATCCTTATTTTAAATTATGTGTATGTATAGTATTGCACTTTACCGCTGTATAAATCTCTCATAGTTCAGGTAGAGATCACGAGCTTGTTCAGTGTTGTGAAATCACATGAGACAGTTTAGCTACTGTTATCCTTATAGTAAATTATGTGTATGTATAGTATTGCACTTTACCGCTGTATAAATCTCTCATAGTTCAGGTAGAGATCACGAGCTTATTCAGTGTTGTGAGATCACATGAGACAGTTTAGCTACTCTTATCCTTATTGTAAATTATGTGTATGTATAGTATTGCACTTTACCGCTGTATAAGTCTCTCATAGTTCAGGTAGAGATCACGAGCTTGTTCAGTGTTGTGAAATCACATGAGACAGTTTAGCTATTCTTATCCTTATAGTAAATTATGTGTATGTATAGTATTGCACTTTACCGCTGTATAAATCTCTCATAGTTCAGGTAGAGATCACGAGCTTATTCAGTGTTGTGAGATCACATGAGACAGTTTAGCTACTCTTATCCTTATTTTAAATTATGTGTATGTATAGTATTGCACTTTACCGCTCTATAAAAGCTCTCATAGTTCAGGTACAGCTCACGAGCTTATTCAGTGTTGTGAGATCACATGAGACGGTTTAGCTACTCTTATCCTTATTGTAAATTATGTGTATGTATAGTATTGCACTTTACCGCTGTATAAATCTCTCATAGTTCAGGTAGAGATCACGAGCTTGTTCAGTGTTGTGAAATCACATGAGACAGTTTAGCTACTGTTATCCTTATAGTAAATTATGTGTATGTATAAGTATTGCACTTTACCGCTGTATAAATCTCTCATAGTTCAGGTAGAGATCACGAGCTTATTCAGTGTTGTGAGATCACATGAGACAGTTTAGCTACTCTTATCCTTATTGTAAATTATGTGTATGTATAATATTGCACTTTACCGCTGTATAAATCTCTCATAGTTCAGGTAGAGATCACGAGCTTGTTCAGTGTTGTGAGATCACATGAGACAGTTTAGCTACTCTTATCCTTATTGTAAATTATGTGTATGTATAGTATTGCACTTTACCGCTGTATAAGTCTCTCATAGTTCAGGTAGAGATCACGAGCTTGTTCAGTGTTGTGAAATCACATGAGACAGTTTAGCTATTCTTATCCTTATAGTAAATTATGTGTATGTATAGTATTGCACTTTACCGCTGTATAAATCTCTCATAGTTCAGGTAGAGCTCACGAGCTTATTCAGTGTTGTGAGATCACATGAGACGGTTTAGCTACTCTTATCCTTATTTTAAATTATGTGTATGTATAGTATTGCACTTTACCGCTGTATAAATCTCTCATAGTTCAGGTAGAGATCACGAGCTTGTTCAGTGTTGTGAAATCACATGAGACAGTTTAGCTATTCTTATCCTTATAGTAAATTATGTGTATGTATAGTATTGCACTTTACCGCTGTATAAAAGCTCTCATAGTTCAGGTAGAGATCACGAGCTTATTCAGTGTTGTGAGATCACATGAGACAGTTTAGCTACTCTTATCCTTATTTTAAATTATGTGTATGTATAGTATTGCACTTTACCGCTGTATAAATCTCTCATAGTTCAGGTAGAGATCACGAGCTTGTTCAGTGTTGTGAAATCACATGAGACAGTTTAGCTATTCTTATCCTTATAGTAAATTATGTGTATGTATAGTATTGCACTTTTACCGCTGTATAAATCTCTCATAGTTCAGGTAGAGATCACGAGCTTGTTCAGTGTTGTGAAATCACATGAGACAGTTTAGCTATTCTTATCCTTATAGTTAAATTATGTGTATGTATAGTATTGCACTTTACCGCTCTATAAATCTCTCATAGTTAAGCTCACGAGCTTATTCAGTGTTGTGAGATCACATGAGACGGTGTAGCTACTCTTATCCTTATTTTAAATTATGTGTATGTACAGCACTTTTACCGCTGTATAAATCTCTCATAGTTCAGGTAGAGATCACGAGCTTGTTCAGTGTTGTGAAAATCACATGAGACAGTTTAGCTATTCTTAGTTTAGTGTATGTATAGTATTGCATTTATAATTATGTGTATGTATTATGTACAGCACTTTACCGCTGTATAAATCTCTATAGTTCAGGTAGAGATCACGAGCTTGTTCAGTGTTGTGAATTTACATGAGACAGTTTAGCTATTCTTATCCTTATAGTTAATTATGTGTATGTATAGTATTGCACTTTACCGCTCTATAAAAGTCTTCATAGTTCAGGTACAGCTCACGAGCTTATTCAGTGTTGTAAGATCACATGAGGCGGTGTAGCTACTCTTATCCTTATTTTAAATTATGTGTATGTACAGCACTTTACCGCTGTATAAATCTCTCATAGTTCAGGTAGAGATCACGAGCTTGTTCAGTGTTGTGAAATCACATGAGACAGTTTAGCTACTGTTATCCTTATAGTAAATTATGTGCATGTATAGTATTGCACTTTACCGCTGTATAAATCTCTCATAGTTTAGGTAGAGATCACGAGCTTATTCAGTGTTGTGATGATCACATGAGACAGTTTAGCTACTTCTTATCCTTATTGTAAATTATGTGTATGTATAATATTGCACTTTACCGCTGTATAAATCTCTCATAGTTCAGGTAGAGATCACGAGCTTGTTCAGTGTTGTGAAATCACATGAGACAGTTTAGCTATTTATCATTATAGTAAATTATGTGTATGTATAGTATTGCACTTTACCGCTGTATAAATCTCTCATAGTTCAGGTAGAGATCACGAGCTTGTTCAGTGTTGTGAATTTACATGAGACAGTTTAGCTATTCTTATCCTTATAGTTAATTATGTGTATGTATAGTATTGCACTTTACCGCTCTATAAAAGCTCTCATAGTTCAGGTACAGCTCACGAGCTTATTCAGTGTTGTGAGATCACATGAGACGGTGTAGCTACTCTTATCCTTATTTTAAATTTATGTGTATGTACAGCACTTTACCGCTGTATAAATCTCTCATAGTTCAGGTAGAGATCACGAGCTTGTTCAGTGTTGTGAAATCACATGAGACAGTTTAGCTACTGTTATCCTTATAGTAAATTATGTGCATGTATAGTATTGCACTTTAACCGCTGTATAAATCTCTCATAGTTCAGGTAGAGATCACGAGCTTATTCAGTGTTGTGAGATCACATGAGACAGTTTAGCTACTCTTATCCTTATTGTAAATTATGTGTATGTATAATATTGCACTTTACCGCTGTATAAATCTCTCATAGTTCAGGTAGAGATCACGAGCTTGTACAGTGTTGTGAAATCACATGATACAGTTTAGCTATTCTTATCCTTATAGTAAATTATGTGTATGTATAGTATTGCACTTTACCGCTGTATAAGTCTCTCATAGTTCAGGTAGAGATCACGAGCTTGTTCAGTGTTGTGAATTTACATGAGACAGTTTAGCTATTCTTATCCTTATAGTAAATTATGTGTATGTATAGTATTGCACTTTACCGCTGTATAAATCTCTCATAGTTCAGGTACAGCTCACGAGCTTATTCAGTGTTTTGAGATCACATGAGACGGTTTAGCTACTCTTATCCTTATTTTAAATTATGTGTATGTATAGTATTGCACTTTACCGCTGTATAAATCTCTCGTAGTTCAGGTAGAGATCACGAGCTTGTTCAGTGTTGTGAAATCACATGAGACAGTTTAGCTACTGTTATCCTTATAGTAAATTATGTGTATGTTTAAGTATTGCACTTTACCGCTGTATAAATCTCTCATAGTTCAGATAGAGATCACGAGCTTATTCAGTGTTGTGAGATCACATGAGACAGTTTAGCTACTCTTATCCTTATTGAAAATTATGTGTATGTATAATATTGCAATTTACTGCTGTATAAAACTCTCATAGTTCAGGTAGAGATCACGAGCTTGTTCAGTGTTGGGAAATCACATGAGACAGTTTAGCTATTCTTATCCTTATAGTAAATTATGTGTATGTATAGTATTGCACTTTACCGCTGTATAAATCTCTCATAGTTCAGGTAGAGATCACGAGCTTATTCAGTGTTGTGAGATCACATGAGACAGTTTAGCTACTTTTATCCTTATTGTAAATTATGTGTATGTATAGTATTGCACTTTACCGCTCTATAAAAGCTCTCATAGTTCAGGTACAGCTCACGAGCTTGTTCAGTGTTGTGAAATCACATGAGACAGTTTAGCTACTGTTATCCTTATAGTAAATTATGTGTATGTATAGTATTGCACTTTACCGCTGTATAAGGCCCTCATAGTTCAGGTAGAGATCACGAGCTTATTCAGTGTTGTGAGATCACATGAGACAGTTTAGCTACTCTTATCCTTATTGTAAATTATGTGTATGTATAGTATTGCACTTTACTGCGGTATAAATCTCTCATAGTTCAGGTAGGGATCACGAGCTTGTTCAGTGTTGTGAAATCACATGAGACAGTTTAGCTATTCTTATCCTTATAGTAAATTATGTGTATGTATAGTATTGCACTTTACCGCTGTATAAATCTCTCATAGTTCAGGTAGAGATCACGAGCTTGTTCAGTGTTGTGAGATCACATGAGACAGTTTAGCTACTCTTATCCTTATTGTAAATTATGTGTATGTATAGTATTGCACTTTACCGCTGTATAAGTCTCTCATAGTTCAGGTAGAGATCACGAGCTTGTTCAGTGTTGTGAATTTACATGAGACAGTTTAGCTATTCTTATCCTTATAGTTAATTATGTGTATGTATAGTATTGC
The DNA here is from genome assembly GCF_021130785.1 of Homalodisca vitripennis. Classification (NCBI taxonomy): domain Eukaryota; kingdom Metazoa; phylum Arthropoda; class Insecta; order Hemiptera; family Cicadellidae; genus Homalodisca; species Homalodisca vitripennis. The sequence goes on along the minus strand of NC_060214.1, from coordinate 363,300 downwards.
ACTTTACCGCTCTATAAAAGCTCTCATAGTTCAGGTACAGCTCACGAGCTTATTCAGTGTTGTGAGATCACATGAGACGGTGTAGCTACTATTATCCTTATTTTAAATTATGTGTATGTATTCTATTGCACTTTACCGCTCTATAAAAGCTCTCATAGTTCAGGTACAGCTCACGAGCTTATTCAGTGTTGTGAGATCACATGAGACGGTTTAGCTACTCTTATCCTTATTTTAAATTATGTGTATGTATTGTATTGCACTTTACCGCTGTATAAATCTCTCATAGTTCAAGTAGAGATCACGAGCTTGTTCAGTGTTGTGAAATCACATGAGACAGTTTAGCTACTGTTATCCTTATAGTAAATTATGTGTATGTATAGTATTGCACTTTACCGCTGTATAAATCTCTCATAGTTCAGGTAGAGATCACGAGCTTATTCAGTGTTGTGAGATCACATGAGACAGTTTAGCTACTCTTATCCTTATTGTAAATTATGTGTATGTATAATATTGCACTTTACCGCTGTATAAATCTCTCATAGTTCAGGTAGAGCTCACGAGCTTGTTCAGTGTTGTGAAATCACATGAGACAGTTTAGCTATTCTTATCCTTATAGTAAATTATGTGTATGTATGGTATTGCACTTTACCGCTGTATAAATCTCTCATAGTTCAGGTAGAGATCACGAGCTTATTCAGTGTTGTGAGATCACATGAGACAGTTTAGCTACTTTTATCCTTATTGTAAATTATGTGTATGTATAGTATTGCACTTTACCGCTCTATAAAAGCTCTCATAGTTCAGGTACAGCTCATGAGCTTATTCAGTCTTGTGAGATCACATGAGACGGTTTAGCTACTCTTATCCTTATTTTAAATTATGTGTATGTATAGTATTGCACTTTACCGCTCTATAAAAGCTCTCATAGTTCAGGTACAGCTCACGAGCTTGTTCAGTGTTGTGAAATCACATGAGACAGTTTAGCTACTGTTATCCTTATAGTAAATTATGTGTATGTATAGTATTGCACTTTACCGCTGTATAAATCTCTCATAGTTCAGGTAGAGATCACGAGCTTGTTCAGTGTTGTGAGATCACATGAGACAGTTTAGCTACTGTTATCCTTATAGTTAGTTATGTGTATGTTCATTATTGCACTTTGCCGCTGTATAAATCTCTCTAGAGCTTACGAGCTTATTCAGTGTTGTGAGATCACATAAGACGGTACAGCGATTCTTATCTTTTTTCCTGTAAGGATTTGTTACTTATTTGGAGTACGGAAAATATATTATTTACATATTCTTACGTTTTATGTTAAATCATTTCACATTTATCTTTAAACTAGTCAAATTATTCTATAAACAATTTTTGAAATTTTTACAAATAGTTTTACAGTAAAGAGCAATTGAATATTATACCTGAGAAGTATTTTTATATTATTATTTAGACATTTAAATAGTACATTCACTCACGCTTGTGTTACCTTGCATTCTCTTAGAACGCTTTAAAATTATTCAAGTTTATACTATAAATGCTAATTTTATTTGTCGTACACTTCACATAAACAATGCACTAACTAATCATATATGTTTAATGGTAGGATCAAAAATTAAACTCTTTATTTTTGTAAAAGTTGGTTATTAATTTTATCGACTTCAATTAAGCCAGATGATGAAGAGGTTTTGCTCAAGCATTGAACCGCTCCCCTTTGATATTGAAATATATCACTTATAACAGCTGAAATTAGATCACTAATAACAGCTCACCGTCATGAAGTGTCACAAATGACAGCTAAGATTGCTGTCCTTGTGGTGGCCGGCAAAGCAATCAAGATCAGACAATATTACTCACTAAACAATGAATTCTCATATATTTTGTTTTCCTTGTCATATTATGAGCTTTTTATTTCAACCCCTGTTTGAATATTTCCTGCACCTAGACAGCAGTTCTTCCTGAATTTTAGGAGGGGCGGATATAAGGCACTATAGGGACCTTAATTATATCTTTATTGTCATATGAATACATTTATTTACTTCATTATTGTTATATAGTCAAGATCCATTAATTTTTTATTTCCAAATTTCCGTATTTTCCTAAATATTTTTAAAATTACATTCTAACACTATTATGCAAAATGCACAAATATTGGCTATTAATTTTATGCTACACTTTACCGCTGTATAAAAGCTTTCATAGTTCAGGTACAGCTCACGAGCTTATTCAGTGTTGTGAGATCACATGGGACAGTTCAGCGTCTCTTATCCTTATTGTAAGTAATGTGTATGTACAATATTGCACGTTACTCCTGTGTAAAGGCTCTCATAATTCAAGTACAGCTCACGAGCTTATTAATTGTTGTGAGATTACATGGGACATTTCAGCGTCTCTTATACTTATTGTAAGTTTTGGATATGTACAATATTGCAAGTTACCGCTGTGTAAAGGCCCTCATAGTTCAGGTACAGCTCACGAGCTTATTCATTGTTTTGCGATCACATGGGACATTTCAGCGTCTCTTATCCTTATTGTAAATTATGTGTATGTATAGTATTGCACTTTGCCGCTGTATAAAAGCTCTCATAGTTTAAGTACAGCTCACGAACTTATTCAGTGTTGTGAGATCACATGAGACAGTTTAGCTATTCTTATCTTTATTGTACATTATGTGTGTGTATAGTATTGCACTTTACCGCTGTATAAATCTCTCATAGTTCAGGTAGAGATCACGAGCTTGTTCAGTGTTGTGAGATCACATTAGACAGTTTAGCTATTCTTATCCTTATAGTAAATTATGTGTATGTATAGTATTGCACTTTACCGCTCTATAAAAGTTCTCATAGTTCAGGTACAGATCACGAGCTTATTCAGTGTTCTGAGATCACATGAGACAGTTTAGCTACTCTTATCCTTATAGTAAATTATGTGTATGTATAGTATTGCACTTTACCGCTCTATAAAAGCTCTCATAGTTCAGGTACAGCCCACGAGCTTATTCAGTGTTGTGAGATCACATGAGACAGTTTAGCTACTCTTATCCTTATAGTAAATTATGTTGTATGTATAGTATTGCACTTTACCGCTCTATAAAAGCTCTCATAGTTCAGGTACAGCTCACGAGCTTATTCAGTGTTGTGAGATCACATGAGACAGTTTATCTACTCTTATCCTTATAGTAAATTATGTGTATGTATAGTATTGCACTTTACCGCTCTATAAAAGCTCTCATAGTTCAGATAGAGATCACGAGCTTATTCAGTGTTGTGAGATCACATGAGACAGTTTAGCTACTCTTATCCTTATTGAAAATTATGTGTATGTATAGTATTGCAATTTACCGCTGTATAAAACTCTCATAGTTCAGGTAGAGATCACGAGCTTGTTCAGTGTTGTGAAATCACATGAGACAGTTTAGCTATTCTTATCCTTATAGTAAATTATGTGTATGTATAGTATTGCACTTTACCGCTGTATAAATCTCTCATAGTTCAGGTAGAGATCACGAGCTTATTCAGTGTTGTGAGATCACATGAGACAGTTTAGCTACTCTTACCCTTATTGTAAATTATGTGTATGTATAGTATTGCACTTTACCGCTGTATAAAAGCTCTCATAGTTCAGGTAGAGATCACGAGCTTGTTCAGTGTTGTGAAATCACATGAGACAGTTTAGCTATTCTTATCCTTATAGTAAATTATGTGTATGTATAGTATTGCACTTTACCGCTGTATAAATCTCTCATAGTTCAGGTAGAGATCACGAGCTTGTTCAGTGTTGTGAGATCACATGAGACAGTTTAGCTACTCTTATCCTTATTGTAAATTATGTGTATGTATAGTATTGCACTTTACCGCTGTATAAGTCTCTCATAGTTCAGGTAGAGATCACGAGCTTGTTCAGTGTTGTGAATTTACATGAGACAGTTTAGCTATTCTTATCCTTATAGTTAATTATGTGTATGTATAGTATTGCACTTTACCGCTCTATAAAAGCTCTCATAGTTCAGGTACAGCTCACGAGCTTATTCAGTGTTGTGAGATCACATGAGACGGTGTAGCTACTCTTATCCTTATTTTAAATTATGTGTATGTATTCTATTGCACTTTACCGCTCTATAAAAGCTCTCATAGTTCAGGTACAGCTCACGAGCTTATTCAGTGTTGTGAGATCACATGAGACGGTTTAGCTACTCTTATCCTTATTTTAAATTATGTGTATGTATTGTATTGCCCTTTACCGTATTGGGATTGTATTGTATTGGGATTGGTTGTGCGTGGACAGAGCAGGTTGTTGCGCGACAGGAGTGCTTAATGTTTTATTTATTGGAACTGCAATAGTGATTTGTTTTGCCGCACATAGCCTCTTGTTTGACTGTAAATAGCTGTATTTTAGGAAAATAAAATAGTTTTATGTAAGTCTAATAATTTAACGAAACGTAACATATGTAATATTTGTTGGTTATTGTGAGGTTATGTCATATGTATTGAGATTCCACACGAACTCAGAATAAAACTTCTCAGTGTTCGGTTATTAGTAACGCCTTCATCAAGTTTTATTAATGAACACTGAGAGCGCCAGCTACTGGGCCAACCTGTCTCATTGATAACCGCTCCACCCCCGCACCCAGCCCATCCAGTTTATAGACCTGTCCGCTTATCAGTGAACCAGTTAATTGTCTCTGGCCGATTGATGCTTCCCAATTGAGAAACTTTTTAGTACCTTTACAGAGTGATTTAGTCATTTGTTTGGCATTCGACAGACTTTATTACTTAGTTATATAAATTATTACTATTTATAATTATATGCAATAATTGGTAACAAATCACGGACATTTCAGCATTGGAGTGTTACAGTCTGTCCTCTTGCTTGTTTCTAAAAAAGAGATATTAAACTTAAATTGTAATGACATTCACAATCGAACGATCTAGCTCCGGTAAATCGTGTCTGGTTATTGGAAGCTATAAGTATAGAGAATCACACGTACTGGCTAGTGGTGATGTCGCATGGAGGTGTCTCGGAAGTACGTGCAAGGCGTCAGTAAAAACAAACACTGATCGTACTTCTATACTGTTACACAAGGACGTCCACACGGGGCGGCATCCTCAAACATATCGCAACGTGTCCCCTGCTCATACTCAGACCAGGAAAACATCTACGGAACCACTGCCACCTGTAGATTCTCGTGACCTGCCATTCTCACCTTTAATCTCACAACAGATAAATAAGATTAGGTGTATAGAGAGAGCCGTACAGACTGAGGAAGAATGCCTAAAGTCTAAAGATGACCTTTTAGACAGAATCGCTGAGCTTACACAGCGACAATCATCTCTAATTGATAAAATTCAGAGTCTCCAGCTCGAGCTAGAAGCAGAGAAGATCGCTGCGAGATCTCGCTCGAGTCCGGAGGTGGTGAACGTGGCAGTAGGGTGCGAGCCAGCAAAAAAATTGGATTTCACTATGCAGACGGATTTGTTTATTCCAATGTGTGAGCAATGTCCTGTATTAGAACAAAAGATCTGTCAGGCCGAGGGTATGATTGAGAAACTGCATTTAAGTTTTTCGGAATTGCATGTAAAATATAATGATTTACGAGAATCACATGAGCAGCTTCTCTATATGCAAGGTACTGAAACCAGAAATGACGACAGTTTGGTAAATAGGCCCTTGGAAATTCACCCTGATGTGCCAGTTACTAATATGTTCAATGTACTTGGATCGAAAGATGACACATCGATAGCAAACCGTAAGAATTGCTCTGGGTGGCAAACAACACCAAACCGAAAAAACAAAAATTGCAGTAAGAAAAACTACAATATTGAACAAAAAATATCTAAAATAAAACTACCTCAAATTAGAAGTAAATCAAATAAGGAACAAAATACAAACAAAGAACAAATCCGCTTAAAATTAGCCAAACATATCCATATTTATGGGGACAGTCACGCCAAGGGATTATCTCAATACCTGCAAGAAAAATTACCGAGAAGCACAAATGTGTTTGTTTGTTCTAATCCTAGTGCCACCTCTGATATTATTATTAACAATGCAAGTGACATGTCGAAGGACTTAACAAAAGGAGATATTGCTATTCTGATTACTGGAACGAATGATCTGTCAAGGTGTTCGCCAGGATACTCTCAACCAGCATTAGCACTGGCTGATCAAATAAAGAATTTTGTCAGTCTTAACAACCACACAAATTGGATTGTGGTTTCACTTCCGCACCGGCACGACATGCCATATCATTGCCATACTAACCAAGATATAAAGCATGTAAATAATAAACTTGATAGCTTCGCAACAAACTGTTTTAAGTTAATACAGTTACATGGTCTAAGGCGGGTGCACTTTACTCGACACGGTCTCCACCTCAACAGGACGGGGAAGAGAATTCTCTCCAACTGGATTCTGAAAGCGATACTGTCTGGCGATGGTGCGGTGTTATCTCCTAGAAATAGCCACACTAAAGAACCCTCATCACACCTGAACATCGTGGATCTTCGATCTCCATTACAATCTCCTAATTCTTTGGTCGGCCTGCCCCACTTGTCTTCCCACTGCTGCGCCGATGACCCTCGGGATGTTTGTGCTGATGTCGCTGCGGAGACGGCAACTACTGGAGATGATAGAAGAAACGACGCAGTGGACCAAAAGCGGAGATGTGCATCCGGTCCGGCTCTCGACATGGAGTCCCTAGTTGAGTATTCGACATTACCTTGTAAAAAGATTGTGCCTAGTGATGTTAATGGTGTGTTGAGTGATAAAAGTGATTCTGCCATTCCTGTAATTGTACAACCACGTTTTTTAGAACAAGGCATCAAAGAAATGTGTCATCCTTAAAATATATAAACACTGATAACTCATATGGTAGCAATATTTATGATAAAAATGTAATTGGCAATCGCTGCAAGGTCTTGCATCTCAACATACAGTACATAAGGGAAAAAGCTGATGCCCTTGATATTTTGCTTTTAAATGAGAAACCCCAGGTTCTCATAATAACTGAACATGGGTTAAAAAATCATGAAATAAATTATATAAATTTTTGTGGTTATAGGTTAGTTACCAGTTACAGTCGAGTACACCATAAATCAGGCGGAGTGCTTATATACTGCAAAAATCAAATTAAACATAAAGTCTTTGATCTGCACTCCTTAGCCGAAGAAATGAATTTTGAAATTGCAGGTGCTAAATTCTTCTTTGAACAATCGCTTGAAATTGACATTTTTGGTGTATACCGCTCCCCAAGTGGTAATTGTAGAGATTTTACACGCCTAACTGCAGAATTCTTTCAGAGATTTGTACTCTTCAATAAAACCAACACTGTTATCACTGGCGATATAAATATTGATTGGTTGGCTGGTTCAAGCGCGCGAGATGAGATGCAGGACCTTCTTGCCTCCTCTAACTTAAGACAGCTAGTTAACTCCCCAACTCGAGTGGATCCTATTGCTGGTCGCCAATCATTGCTGGACTGGGTCATGACTGACATAGTCGACGAAGATGTAAGTGTTGATGTCTTGGGTACTGGGTTATCTGACCATTTCGCTCAGCTAGTCTCCATATCCATGAACCTCCTGAAGGAGCCCGCACCGGTTCCGTGTATTAGGCGCTGTCTAACATCCAGTAACTTGACTACTCTGAACTTCATACTAAGTCAGGAGACTTGGGACGCTATCGATGTTACCGAGCCAGTAGATGAGCAGTTTAATTCTTTCATAAGTATTATTAATTATGCTCTTGATTTTGCTTGCCCTAAGAAACAAATACGCAAAGGTCGAAGAAACCAGGATAAAGGATGGGTAACAACAGGTATTAAAGTGTCAAGTCAAACAATGAAAACATTACATGAAAATTTAAAATTGGATAACAGTGAAGCGAATAAAGCTCATTATAAAAAGTACAAGAACGTATATTCTAAAACAATTAAGCAGGCTAAAGCTAACTATTTAAAAAACATACTATCGCAATCAACTAATAAAAGCAAGGATGCATGGAAGCTAATAAAGGAAAAGTACAATAGTAGCAATGCTAATAATAACATTTATGTACGTATCAACGACAGAATAGAATCAGATAAACAGGAAGTATGTAATATATTGAATAACCATTTTGTATCAATTGGAGCTAATTTAAATGAAAAATCAACTGAACCACCACTTAATAATGATCATTTCTTGGCGAGATTGGAATATCCCTTCTTCTTACATCCTGTGAGCCCTGCTGAGGTTGTAAATGCCATCAAAATGTTAAAAAATAAGAATTCAAGTGGAGCTGATGACATATCCAATAGATTATTGAAGGCTTGTTCATATGCAATATGTAAACCCCTGTCTGTTATAATAAGCTCTTCTTTCCAGCAAGCTACTTTCCCATCTTTACTAAAAACTAGTTTAGTGATACCTGTATTCAAAGGAGGGGACAGTACGTCTCTTGACTGTTACCGACCAATTACACAAATTTCAAGTCTAAGTAAAGTATTTGAACTTATTTTTTTAAATAGATTATCACCGTACTTGCTCACAAATAATATTCTAACAGACAAGCAGTTCGGTTTTGTCAAGGGCCGCTCTACTGGTGAGGCATTGGCGACTTTTATATCCCATGTGGTCACGGGACTGGAGAGAAGACAGCGGACACTTGGTGTAATGATGGATCTGACTAAGGCGTTCGACTGTGTCAGTCATGACAGACTGATGGAGGGTTTGCAACGCCTAGGTTTTGCAAATGAGATACTGAGGTGGCTAGAGTCGTATCTTAGGGATCGAAAACAATTTGTCAAACTCAATAACCACTGCTCGGAACTGATTGAGATTACATTTGGAGTCCCCCAAGGATCAGTACTTGGACCAATTTTGTTTAACCTTTACATAAATAATTTAGTGCTCACTATAAACCACGAAAATACCGTTATGTACGCTGATGATATTGCCTTCGTATTTTCTAATTACAGTACAGAAGAACTCGAAATTAACAGTAACGTAGTCTTATCACAGGCCTATCAATTTTTAAATAATCTGAATTTACATCTTAATTTCAAAAAAACACAATTTACAGAATTTAAAAAAAATAATCATCTTCAGCCTCCATGTGTTGAAATAAACGAAGAAAAAATAGAACACCAATTATCAGTAAAATATTTGGGACTTCAGGTGGACGATGACTTGACTTGGCGATCCCACATAAACTTTGTGTGTGCCTCTTTGTCTTCATCGTCCTTCCTGATCTCCCAGTTTGCAAAATATCGCCATGTTCAGTTATTAAAAATAATATACTTTGGTTTGGTAGAGTCACGGTTGCGGTATGGACTTCTTGTTTGGGGCTCGGCACCTCAGTACTTACTAAAAAGGGTTTTCGTATTACAGAAACGAATTGTGCGTGTTGTGGCTGGCATATCTCGCAGAAGTTCATGCAGAAATGCATTTAAAGAGCACAGCATTTTGACCTTTCCATCTTTGTATATTTACGAGACCATTATCTATGCCAGGTTTCATTGTGCAAATGTAGTAGATGGAGCTGCTATACATGACCACAACACGCGAGCCCGAGTAGATCTGCGACAAACCCAACATCGCTCGGCTCTGGCGGGTGGACTGCCTCAAAATTCAGGGGCTAGGTTTTTTTGGAAGCTCCCTAGTCATTTAAAAAATATAACTGAAAAAAACAATTTTTAAAAAACAACTAAAAGAATACCTATTAGAGGGTTGTTTTTTATTCGGTTGGGGAGTTCCTAGCCTAAACTCTATTTTAATTTTAATAATCATTTGTATTCTTTTATTATTTAATGTAAAATTAGTTCCTACTCAGCTTGACTTTCATACAAATATTGTATTTTTATATGTTATTTATTAATAATGTACTACTGACTTTTGTCATACATGTAATACATGTCTACGACAATAAAAAGATTGAAATTGAAATTGAAATTGAAATTGAAACCGCTGTATAAATCTCTCATAGTTCAGGAAGAGATCACGAGCTTGTTCAGTGTTGTGAAATCACATGAGACAGTTTAGCTACTGTTATCCTTATAGTAAATTATGTGTATGTATAGTATTGCACTTTACCGCTGTATAAATCTCTCATAGTTCAGGTAGAGATCACGAGCTTATTCAGTGTTGTGAGATCACATGAGACAGTTTAGCTACTCTTATCCTTATTGTAAATTATGTGTATGTATAATATTGCACTTTACCGCTGTATAAATCTCTCATAGTTCAGGTAGAGCTCACGAGCTTGTTCAGTGTTGTGAAATCACATGAGACAGTTTAGCTATTCTTATCCTTATAGTAAATTATGTGTATGTATGGTATTGCACTTTACCGCTGTATAAATCTCTCATAGTTCAGGTAGAGATCACGAGCTTATTCAGTGTTGTGAGATCACATGAGACAGTTTAGCTACTTTTATCCTTATTGTAAATTATGTGTATGTATAGTATTGCACTTTACCGCTCTATAAAAGCTCTCATAGTTCAGGTACAGCTCACGAGCTTGTTCAGTGTTGTGAAATCACATGAGACAGTTTAGCTACTGTTATCCTTATAGTAAATTATGTGTATGTATAGTATTGCACTTTACCGCTGTAATAAATCTCTCATAGTTCAGGTAGAGATCACGAGCTTGTTCAGTGTTGTGAGATCACATGAGACAGTTTAGCTACTGTTATCCTTATAGTTAGTTATGTGTATGTTCAGTATTGCACTTTGCCGCTGTATAAATCTCTCTAGAGCTTACGAGCTTATTCAGTGTTGTGAGATCACATAAGACGGTACAGCGATTCTTATCTTTTTTCCTGTAAGGATTTGTTACTTATTTTGGAGTACGGAAAATATATTATTTACATATTCTTACGTTTTATGTTAAATCATTTCACATTTATCTTTAAACTAGTCAAATTATTCTATAAACAATTTTTGAAATTTTTACAAATAGTTTTTACAGTAAAGAGCAATTGAATATTATACCTGAGAAGTATTTTTATATTATTATTTAGACATTTAAATAGTACATTCACTCACGCTTGTGTTACCTTGCATTCTCTTAGAACGCTTAAAATTATTCAAGTTTATACTATAAATGCTAATTTTATTTGTCGTACACTTCACATAAACAATGCACTAACTAATCATATATGTTTAATGGTAGGATCAAAAATTAAACTCTTTATTTTTGTAAAAGTTGGTTATTAATTTTATCGACTTCAATTAAGCCAGATGATGAAGAGGTTTTGCTCAAGCATTGAACCGCTCCCCTTTGATATTGAAATATATCACTTATAACAGCTGAAATTAGATCACTAATAACAGCTCACCGTCATGAAGTGTCACAAATGACAGCTAAGATTGCTGTCCTTGTGGTGGCCGGCAAAGCAATCAAGATCAGACAATATTACTCACTAAACAATGAATTCTCATATATTTTGTTTCCTTGTCATATTATGAGCTTTTTATTTCAACCCCTGTTTGAATATTTCCTGCACCTAGACAGCAGTTCTTCCTGAATTTTAGGAGGGCGGATATAAGGCACTATAGGGACCTTAATTATATCTTTATTGTCATATGAATACATTTATTTACTTCATTATTGTTATATAGTCAAGATCCATTAATTTTTTATTTCCAAATTTCCGTATTTTCCTAAATATTTTTAAAATTACATTCTAACACTATTATGCAAAATGCACAAATATTGGCTATTAATTTTATGCTACACTTTACCGCTGTATAAAAGCTTTCATAGTTCAGGTACAGCTCACGAGCTTATTCAGTGTTGTGAGATCACATGGGACAGTTCAGCGTCTCTTATCCTTATTGTAAGTAATGTGTATGTACAATATTGCACGTTACTCCTGTGTAAAGGCTCTCATTCAAGTACAGCTCACGAGCTTATTAATTGTTGTGAGATTACATGGGACATTTCAGCGTCTCTTATCCTTATTGTAAGTTTTGGATATGTACAATATTGCAAGTTACCGCTGTGTAAAGGCCCTCATAGTTCAGGTACAGCTCACGAGCTTATTCATTGTTTTGCGATCACATGGGACATTTCAGCGTCTCTTATCCTTATTGTAAATTATGTGTATGTATAGTATTGCACTTTATCGCTCTATAAAAGCTCTCATAGTTCAGGTACAGCTAAAGAGCTTATTCAGTGTTGTGAGATCACATGAGACAGTTTAGCTACTCTTATCCTTATAGTAAATTATGTGTATGTATAGTATTGCACTTTACCGCTCTATAAAAGCTCTCATAGTTCAGGTACAGCTCACGAGCTTATTTAGTGTTGTGAGATCACATGAGACAGTTTATCTACTCTTATCTTTATAGTAAATTATGTGTATGTATAGTATTGCACTTTACCGCTCTATAAAAGCTCTCATAGTTCAGGTACAGCTCACGAGCTTATTCAGTGTTGTGAGATCACATGAGACAGTTTAGCTACTCTTATTCTTATTGTAAATTATGTGTATGTATAGTATTGCACTTTACCGCTGTACAAATCTCTCATAGTTCAGGTAGAGATCACGAGCTTGTTCAGTGTTGTGAAATCACATGAGACAGTTTAGCTATTCTTATCCTTATAGTAAAATTATGTGTATGTATAGTATTGCACTTTACCGCTGTATAAATTTCTCATAGTTCAGGTAGAGATCACGAGCTTATTCAGTGTTGGGAGATCACATGAGACGGTTTAGCTACACTTATCCTTATTGTAAATTATGTGTATGTATAGTATTGCACTTTACCGCTGTACAAATCTCTCATAGTTCAGGTAGAGATCACGAGCTTATTCAGTGTTGTGAGATCACATGAGACAGTTTAGCTACTCTTATTCTTATTGTAAATTATGTGTATGTATAGTATTGCACTTTACCGCTGTACAAATCACTCATAGTTCAGGTAGAGATCACGAGCTTGTTCAGTGTTGTGAAATCACATGAGACAGTTTAGCTATTCTTATCCTTATAGTAAATTATGTGTATGTATAGTATTGCACTTTACCGCTCTATAAAAGCTCTCATAGTTCAGATACAGCTCACGAGCTTATTCAGTGTTGTGAGATCACATGAGACGGTTTAGCTACTCTTATCCTTATTTTAAATTATGTGTATGTATAGTATTGCACTTTACCGCTGTATAAATCTCTCATAGTTCAGGTAGAGATCACGAGCTTATTCAGTGTTGTGAGATCACATGAGACGGTTTTAGCTACTCTTATACTTATTTAAAATTATGTGTATGTATAGTATTGCACTTTACCGCTGTATACATCTCTCATAGTTCAGGTAGAGATCACGAGCGTGTTCAGTGTTGTGAAATCACATGAGACAGTTTAGCTACTGTTATCCTTATAGTAAATTATGTGTATGTATAGTATTGCACTTTACCGCTGTATAAATCTCTCATAGTTCAGGTAGAGATCACGAGCTTATTCAGTGTTGTGAGATCACATGAGACAGTTTAGCTATTCATATCCTTATAGTAAATTATGTGTATGTATAGTATTGCACTTTACCGCTCTATAAAAGCTCTCATAGTTCAGGTACAGCTCACGAGATTATTCATTGTTGTGAGATCACATGAGACGGTTTAGCTACTCTTATCCTTATTTTAAATTATGTGTATGTATAGTATTGCACTTTACCGCTCTATAAAAGCTCTCATAGTTCAGGTACAGCTCACGAGCTTATTCAGTGTTGTGAGATCACATGAGACGGTTTAGCTACTCTTATCCTTATTTTAAATTATGTGTATGTATAGTATTGCACTTTACCGCTGTATAAAATCTCTCATAGTTCAGGTAGAGATCACGAGCTTATTCAGTATTGTGAGATCACATGAGACAGTTTAGCTACTCTTATCCTTATTGTAAATAATGTGTATGTATAGTATTGCACTTTTACCGCTCTATAAAAGCTCTCAACGTTCAGGTACAGCTCACGAGCTTGTTCAGTGTTGTGAAATCACATGAGACAGTTTAGCTACTGTTATCCTTATAGTAAATTATGTGTATGTATAGTATTGCACTTTACCGCTGTATAAGTCTCTCATAGTTCAGGTAGAGATCACGAGCTTATTCAGTGTTGTGAGATCACATGAGACAGTTTAGCTACTCTTATCCTTATTGTAAATTATGTGTATGTATAGTATTGCACTTTACCGCTGTATAAATCTCTAGTTCAGGGTAGAGATCACGAGCTTGTTCAGTGTTGTGAGATCACATGAGACAGTTTAGCTACTCTTATCCTTATTGTAAATTATGTGTATGTATAGTATTGCACTTTACCGCTGTATAAGTCTCTCATAGTTAAGGTAGAGATCACGAGCTTGTTCAGTGTTGTGAATTTTACATGAGACAGTTTAGCTATTCTTATCCTTATAGTTAATTATGTGTGTATGTATAGTATTGCACTTTACCGCTCTATAAAAGCTCTCATAGTTCAGGTACAGCTCACAATCTTATTCAGTGTTGTGAGATCACATGAGACGGTGTAGCTACTCTTATCCTTATTTTAAATTATGTGTATGTATTGTATTGCACTTTACCGCTCTATAAAAGCTCTCATAGTTCAGGTACCGCTCACGAGCTTATTCAGTGTTGTGAGATCACATGAGACGGTTTAGCTACTCTTATCCTTATTTTAAATTATGTGTATGTATAGTATTGCACTTTACCGCTGTATAAATTTCTCATAGTTCAGGTAGAGTTCACGAGCTTGTTCGGTGTTGTGAAATCACATGAGACAGTTTAGCTACTGTTATCCTTATAGTAAATTATGTGTATGTATAGTATTGCACTTTACCGCTGTATAAATCTCTCATAGTTCAGGTAGAGATCACGAGCTTATTCAGTGTTGTGAGATCACATGAGACAGTTTAGCTACTCTTATCCTTATTGTAAATTATGTGTATGTATAATATTGCACTTTACCGCTGTATAAATCTCTCATAGTTCAGGTAAAGATCACGAGCTTGTTCAGTGTTGTGAAATCACATGAGACAGTTTAGATATTCTTATCCTTATTGTAAATTATGTGTATGTATAGTATTGCACTTTACCGCTCTATAAAAGCTCTCATAGTTTCAGGTACAGCTCATGAGCTTATTCAGTGTTGTGAGATCACATGAGACGGTTTAGCTACTCTTATCCTTATTTTAAATTATGTGTATGTATAGTATTGCACTTTACCGCTCTATAAAAGCTCTCATAGTTCAGGTACAGCTCACGAGCTTGTTCAGTGTTGTGAAATCACATGAGACAGTTTAGCTACTGTTATCCTTATAGTAAATTATGTGTATGTATAGTATTGCACTTTACCGCTGTATAAATCTCTCATAGTTCAGGTAGAGATAACGAGCTTGTTCAGTGTTGTGAGATCACATGAGACAGTTTAGCTACTGTTATCCTTATAGTTAGTTATGTGTATGTTCAGTATTGCACTTTGCCGCTGTATAAATCTCTCTAGAGCTTACGAGCTTATTCAGTGTTGTGAGATCACATAAGACGGTACAGCGATTCTTATCTTTTTTCCTGTAAGGATTTGCCACTTATTTGGAGTACGGAAAATATATTATTTACATATTCTTACGTTTTATGTTAAATCATTTCACATTTATCTTTAAACTAGTCAAATTATTCTATAAACAATTTTTGAAACTTTTACAAATAGTTTTACAGTAAAGAGCAATTGAATATTATAACTGAGAAGTAGTTTTATATTATTATTTAGACATTTAAATAGTACATTCACTCACGCTTGTGTTACCTTTGCATTCTCTTAGAACGCTTAAAATTATTCAAGTTTTATACTATAAATGCTAATTTTATTTGTCGTACACTTCACATAAACAATGCACGAACTAATCATATATGTTTAATGGTAGGATCAAAAATTAAACTCTTTATTTTTGTAAAATTTGTTTTTTAATTTTAACGACTTCAATTAAGCCAGATGATGAAGAGGTTTTGCTCAAGCATTGAACCGCTCCCCTTTGATATTGAAATATATCACTTATAACAGCTGAAATTAGATCACTAATAACAGCTCACCGTCATGAAGTGTCACAAATGACAGCTAAGATTGCTGTCCTTGTGGTGGCCGGCAAAGCAATCAAGATCAGACAATATTACTCACTAAACAATGAATTCTCATATATTTTGTTTCCTTGTCATATTATGAGCTTTTTATTTCAACCCCTGTTTGAATATTTCCTGCACCTAGACAGCAGTTCTTCCTGAATTTTAGGAGGGCGGATATAAGGCACTATAGGGACCTTTATATCTTTATTGTCATATGAATACATTTATTTACTTCATTATTGTTATATAGTCAAGATCCATTAATTTTTTATTTCCAAATTTCCGTATTTTCCTAAATATTTTTAAAATTACATTCTAACACTATTATGCAAAATGCACAAATATTGGCTATTAATTTTATGCTACACTTTACCGCTGTATAAAAGCTTTCATAGTTCAGGTACAGCTCACGAGCTTATTCAGTGTTGTGAGATCACATGGGACAGTTCAGCGTCTCTTATCCTTATTGTAAGTAATGTGTATGTACAATATTGCACGTTACTCCTGTGTAAAGGCTCTCATAATTCAAGTACAGCTCACGAGCTTATTAACTGTTGTGAGATTACATGGGACATTTCAGCGTCTCTTATCCTTATTGTAAGTTTTGGATATGTACAATATTGCAAGTTACCGCTGTGTAAAGGCCCTCATAGTTCAGGTACAGCTCACGAGCTTATTCATTGTTTTGCGATCACATGGGACATTTCAGCGTCTCTTATCCTTATTGTAAATTATGTGTATGTATAGTATTGCACTTTACCGCTCTAAAAAAGCTCTCATAGTTCAGGTACAGCTCAAGAGCTTATTCAGTGTTGTGAGATCACATGAGACAGTTTAGCTACTCTTATCCTTATAGTAAATTATGTGTATGTATAGTATTGCACTTTACCGCTCTATAAAAGCTCTCATAGTTCAGGTACAGCTCACGAGCTTGTTCAGTGTTGTGAAATCACATGAGACAGTTTAGCTACTGTTATCCTTATAGTAAATTATGTGTATGAATAGTATTGCACTTTACCGCTGTATAAATCTCTCATAGTTCAGGTAGAGATCACGAGCTTGTTCAGTGTTGTGAAATGACATGAGACAGTTTAGCTATTCTTATTCTTATAGTAAATTATGTGTATGTATAGTATTGCACTTTACCGCTCTATAAAAGCTCTCATAGTTCAGGTACAGCTCACGAGCTTATTCAGTGTTGTCAGATCACATGAGACAGTTTAGCTACTGTTATCCTTATAGTTAGTTATGTGTATGTTCAGTATTGCACTTTGCCGCTGTATAAATCTCTCTAGAGCTTACGAGCTTATTCAGTGTTGTGACATCACATGAGACGGTACAGCGATTCTTATCTTTTTTTCTGTAAGGATTTGCCACTTATTTGGAGTACGGAAAATATATTATTTACATATTCTTACGTTTCATGTTAAATCATTTCACATTTATATTTAAACTAGTCAAATTATTCTATAAACAATTTTTGAAATTTTTACAAATAGTTTTACAGTAAAGAGCAATTGAATATTATACCTGAGAAGTATTTTTATATTATTGTTTAGACATTTAAATAGTACATTCACTCACGCTTGTGTTACCTTGCATTCTCTTAGAACGCTTAAAATTATTCAAGTTTATACTATAAATGCTAATTTTATTTGTCGTACACTTCACATAAACAATGCACTAACTAATCATATATGTTTAATGGTAGGATCACAAATTAAACTCTTTATTTTTGTAAAAGTTGGTTATTAATTTTAACGACTTCAATTAAGCCAGATGATGAAGAGGTTTTGCTCAAGCATTGAACCGCTCCCCTTTGATATTGAAATATAATCACTTATAACAGCTGAAATTAGATCACTAATAACAGCTCACCGTCATGAAGTGTCACAAATGACAGCTAAGATTGCTTTCCTTGTGGTGGCCGGCAAAGCAATCAAGATCAGACAATATTACTCACTAAACAATGAATTCTCATATATTTTGTTTCCTTGTCATATTATGAGCTTTTTATTTCAACCCCTGTTTGAATATTTCCTGCACCTAGACAGCAGTTCTTCCTGAATTTTAGGAGGGCGGATATAAGGCACTATAGGGACCTTAATTATATCTTTATTGTCATATGAATACATTTATTTACTTCATTATTGTTATATAGTCAAGATCCATTAATTTTTTATTTCCAAATTTCCGTATTTTCCTAAATATTTTTAAAATTACATTCTAACACTATTATGCAAAATGCACAAATATTGGCTACTAATTTTATGCTACACTTTACCGCTGTATAAAAGTTTTCATAGTTCAGGTACAGCTCACGAGCTTATTCAGTGTTGTGAGATCACATGGGACAGTTCAGCGTCTCTTATCCTTATTGTAAGTAATGTGTATGTACAATATTGCACGTTACTCCTGTGTAAAGGCTCTCATAATTCAAGTACAGCTCACGAGCTTATTAATTGTTGTGAGATTACATGGGACATTTCAGCGTCTCTTATCCTTATTGTAAGTTTTGGATATGTACAATATTGCAAGTTACCGCTGTGTAAAGGCCCTCATAGTTTCAGGTACAGCTCACGAGCTTATTCATTGTTTTGCGATCACATGGGACATTTCAGCGTCTCTTATCCTTATTGTAAATTATGTGTATGTATAGTATTGCACTTTACCGCTCTATAAAAGCTCTCATAATTCAGGTACAGCTCACGAGCTTATTCAGTGTTGTGAGATCACATGAGACAGTTTAGCTACTGTTATCCTTATAGTAAATTATGTGTATGTATAGTATTGCACTTTACCGCTGTATAAGTCTCTCATAGTTCAGGTAGAGATCACGAGCTTATTCAGTGTTGTGAGATCACATGAGACAGTTTAGCTACTCTTATCCTTATTGTAAATTATGTGTATGTATAGTATTGCACTTTACCGCTGTATAAAAGTTCTCATAGTTCAGGTAGAGATCACGAGCTTATTTAGTGTTGTGAGATCACATGAGACAGTTTAGCTACTCTTATCCTTATTGTAAATTATGTGTATGTATAGTATTGCACTTTACCGCTGTACAAAATTTCTCTCATAGTTCAGGTAGAGATCACGAGCTTGTTCAGTGTTGTGAGATCACATTAGACAATTTAGCTATTCTTATCCTTATAGTAAATTATGTGTATGCATAGTATTGCACTTTACCGCTCTATAAAAGCTCTCATAGTTCAGGTACAGCTCACGAGCTTGTTCAGTGTTGTGAAATCACATGAGACAGTTTAGCTATTCTTATCCTTATAGTAAATTATGTGTATGCATAGTATTGCACTTTACCGCTCTATAAAAGCTCTCATAGTTCAGGTACAGCTCACGAGCTTATTCAGTGTTGTGAGATCACATGAGACGGTTTAGATACTCTTATCCTTATTTTAAATTATGTGTATGTATAGTATTGCACTTTACCGCTCTATAAAAGCTCTCATAGTTCAGGTACAGCTCACGAGCTTATTCAGTGTTGTGAGATCACATGAGACGGTTTAGCTACTCTTATCCTTATTTTAAATTATGTGTATGTATAGTATTGCACTTTACCGCTGTATAAATCTCTCATAGTTCAGGTAGAGACCACGAGCTTGTTCAGTGTTGTGAAATCACATGAGACAGTTTAGCTACTGTTATCCTTATAGTAAATTATGTGTATGTATAGTATTGCACTTTACCGCTGTATAAATCTCTCATAGTTCAGGTAGAGATCACGAGCTTATTCAGTGTTGTGAGATCACATGAGACAGTTTAGCTACTCTTATCCTTATTGTAAATTATGTGTATGTATAGTATTGCACTTTAACCGCTGTATAAATCTCTCATAGTTCAGGTAGAGATCACGAGCTTGTTCAGTGTTGTGAAATCACATGAGACAGTTTAGCTATTCTTATCCTTATAGTAAATTATGTGTATGTATAGTATTGCACTTTACCGCTGCATAAATCTCTCATAGTTCAGGTAGAGATCACGAGCTTGTTCAGTGTTGTGAGATCACATGAGACAGTTTAGCTACTCTTATCCTTATTGTAAATTATGTGTATGTATAGTATTGCACTTTACCGCTCTATAAAAGCTCTCATAGTTCAGGTACAGCTCACGAGCTTATTCAGTGTTGTGAGATCACATGAGACGGTTTAGCTACTCTTATCCTTATTTTAAATTATGTGTATGTATAGTATTGCAATTTACCGCTCTATAAAAGCTCTCATAGTTCAGGTACAGCTCACGAGCTTGTTCAGTGTTGTGAAATCACATGAGACAGTTTAGCTACTGTTATCCTTATAGTAAATTATGTGTATGTATAGTATTGCACTTTACCGCTGTATAAATCTCTCATAGTTCAGGTAGAGATCACGAGCTTGTTCAGTGTTGTGAAATCACATGAGACAGTTTAGCTCTTCTTATTCTTATAGTAAATTATGTGTATGTATAGTATTGCACTTTACCGCTCTATAAAAGCTCTCATAGTTCAGGTACAGCCCACGAGCTTATTCAGTGTTGTCAGATCACATGAGGACAGTTTAGCTACTGTTATCCTTATAGTTAGTAATGTGTATGTTCAGTATTGCACTTTGCCGCTGTATAAATCTCTCTAGAGCTTACGAGCTTATTCAGTGTTGTGAGATCACATGAGACGGTACAGCGATTCTTATCTTTTTTCCTGTAAGGATTTGCCACTTATTTGGAGTACGGAAAATATATTATTTACATATTCTTACGTTTTATGTTAAATCATTTCACATTTATCTTTAAACTAGTCAAATTATTCTATAAACAATTTTTGAAATTTTTACAATTAGTTTTACAGTAAAGAGCAATTGAATATTATACCTGAGAAGTATTTTTAT
Organism: Homalodisca vitripennis; assembly: GCF_021130785.1. Lineage (NCBI taxonomy): Eukaryota > Metazoa > Arthropoda > Insecta > Hemiptera > Cicadellidae > Homalodisca > Homalodisca vitripennis. The sequence goes on along the minus strand of NC_060214.1, from coordinate 342,344 downwards.
ATTATTATTTAGACATTTAAATAGTACATTCACTCACGCTTGTGTTACCTTGCATTCTCTTAGAACGCTTAAAATTATTCACGTTTATACTATAAATGCTAATTTTATTTGTCGTACACTTCACATAAACAATGCACTAACTAATCATATATGTTTAATGGTAGGATCAAAAATTAAACTCTTTATTTTTGTAAAAGTTGGTTATTAATTTTAACGACTTCAATTAAGCCAGATGATGAAGAGGTTTTGCTCAAGCATTGAACCGCTCCCCTTTGATATTGAAATATAAGTGAAGAGCCTCCAGTCAGACGGAATGTGCGATGTCGCCATTCTCCCGATTTCCTCAGAGACGCTGAGAGACTCATTAACAACAGTTGGACGGTATCAGCATCTCTCCTATTGACACATTGACACGGGGCTGCGTTCCTTTGGTAGCTCGGCCGATGCTGCGTGCTGCTTGCGTGTATACTACAGATTTCAGATGTCTCATTAACGCTGAAACGTTCATTAATGAAAGCTGATGGTACGACATCTTTCCTATTGACACATTGACGCAGGGCTGCATTCCTTTGGTTAGCTCGGTCGTTGCGTTTGCTTCATATTTCTTATAAACGCTGAAACGTTCATTAACGAAAGCTGATGGTACGACATCTTTCCTATTGACACATTGACGCAGGGCTGCATTCCTTTGGTAGCTCGGTCGTTGCGTTTGCTTCATACTACTATAGATTTCAGATTTCTTATAAACGCTGAAACGTTCATTAATGAAAGCTGATGGTACGACATCTTTCCTATTGACACATTGACGCAGGGCTGCATTCCTTTGGTAGCTCGGTCGTTGCGTTTGCTTCATACTACTATAGATTTCAGATTTCTTATAAACGCTGAAACGTTCATTAACGAAAGCTGATGGTACGACATCTTTCCTATTGACACATTGACGCAGGGCTGCATTCCTTTGGTAGCTCGGTCGTTGCGTTTGCTTCATACTACTATAGATTTCAGATTTCTTATAAACGCTGAAACGTTCATTAATGAAAGCTGATGGTACGACATCTTTCCTATTGACACATTGACGCAGGGCTGCATTCCTTTGGTAGCTCGGTCGTTGCGTTTGCTTCATACTACTATAGATTTCAGATTTCTTATAAACGCTGAAACGTTCATTAATGAAAGCTGATGGTACGACATCTTTCCTATTGACACATTGACGCAGGGCTGCATTCCTTTGGTAGCTCGGTCGTTGCGTTTGCTTCATACTACTATAGATTTCAGATTTCTTATAAACGCTGAAACGTTCATTAACGAAAGCTGATGGTACGGCATCTTTCCTATTGACACATTGACATGGAGCTTTGTCCCTTTGGTAGCTCGGTCGTTGCTGCTTGTGAATGCTATAGCAGATTTCATTACCACAGCAACTCCGTGAGATGTATATTAACAACAGTTTTATCTCGCTCTCCGTATAACTGGCAGACACATGTTAAGCTCTGGTAGTACGTTCTCTTATGACATAACTATATGTCAGCCAGCTCTCAGATACTGAGGGGTTTATTAAGGAAAGTTGGATTTATTGTTTCCCTGTACACCGATTTGAACAGTCAGTAGGATAAGTATGGCGCATTTCCTTCAGAACTGCAATGCTACTAATATTACAAATAAATAAAGTTTTCTACCTGTTATTAGGGGCAAAAACATAGAAATTTCTTGTATAGTGTACCAAAAACAGTGAAGCCACTAATGTTTGCAGAACTGACTTCAACTGACTTCAACTAAAACGTAGATGAGAACAAAGTATGAGTACGCCACACCACATATCGCATCGTTGAGCTGCATTGCAAAATTTCTAATATACAAATCATTCACTGTTGATATGTCTTGCGTGTATACATTAAAGCATATAGAAAATAATTTGACACAAAATGGCACTTGGCTTAATTTCATAATGGTATATTCACTAAAATAGAAGACAGTCCAGATGTGGAAATGAAATGTCATGTAAACTTATAGTATATGGAGACACATGGGTGAAATATTTCTCATTATATCTGTGTCTCATGTTGTATTCAAATTTTTGTTCAATAAATTATGTTTAATAGCAATGTTCAAGTATTAATTTCCGATGAAATAGGCTACCTACAACGTTTGAATAGAATCTTGTCTGTGAGTTTATTAATAAAGATGTCACTTTATCAAATCACAGATGATTGTACGCGAATTCATTATAATTTTATATATTCTGCTGTTTTATTGTTACGATAATGGTTATCCCATATTAACTACGTAAAAATATTCGTTAATTCTCAGCCACATCCAATGGAGTGATATGGAGTGATAATCTATTTCTGTGTTTCACATACAGAGATGAAATTTTTCTAGCTCCAAGATTGTTAGGGTTCGCGAAAGCTCAAACAATAAAATGTATAATATGAAATTAAAATTCGTTATACATAAATATTTTTAAAATTTCACTGAAAAAGGAAAGTATGAACTATTTAAAACAAAAATGTATATACGAATATATGCAAGGCAAATATAAACCAAGTGATAGACAGGCAGACCCACAGAAATGAAATCTTTCCAGCATCTAGTGTGATATATATTAATAAAGCTTAAAAATAAACAGAACTATGTAACGAACTCAATTTAAAAAAATACAGTAGCTAATATATAGCTGATCTTTTAGACAAGGGAATATAAAACCACTGTACCATAAAAAAATTCTAATTGTAAGTACCAGATTCCGAATAATATTTTCATATTCGCAAATAAATCAGGATTTTTTATCCTAATCATGACAGTTACGTTATCTGTAGCAAGTTCCCATGTCTAAGATATACTCCATTATATCATATCAAAGTGAATAAATGTACGTACCAAATCTGGCATGACATTTCCATCTTTTCAAATACGTCAAAGTGTATTGACAGTCACGTGATCTGAAGCAGGCTTATATGTCTGCGGCGGAAAATCATATGTTCTCGTCCCTCTCTTGCCAGGGGCCAGATTATATTACAGACTAGCTCTAAGATACTTGTATGTGGCATACATATTATACAATAGTCACTCCCAGAATATTACAGGCCACGGCGTGTTCGCAAGCGAGTTACAACGACGGAGAGCAGTTGTTCTCGTCCCTCTCTTGCAAGGGGTGGTTTATATTACAGACTAGTACTAAGATACTTGTATGTGGCATACATATTATAGAATAGTCACTCCCAGAACATTACAGGACGCGGCGTGTTCGCAAGCGAGTTACAACGACAGAGAGCAGTTGTTCTCGTCCCTCTCTTGCAAGGGGAGGTTTATATTACAGACTAGCTCTAAGATACTTGTATGTGGCATACATATTATAGAATAGTCACTCCCAGAATATTACAGGACGCGGCGTGTTCGCAAGCGAGTTACAACGACAGAGAGCAGTTGTTCTCGTCCCTCTCTTGCAAGGGGAGGTTTATATTACAGACTAGCACTAAGATACTTGTATGTGGCATACATATTATAGAATAGTCACTCTCAGAACATTACAGGACGCGGCGTGTTCGCAAGCGAGTTACGACGACGGAGAGTAGATGTTCTCGTCCCTCTCTTGCAAGGGGCGGTTTATATTACAGACTAGTGCTAAGGTAATTGTATGTGGCAGAAATATTAGAAGTTGTAAATAACGTTACTATTAAATTTAAATTAATTTCTCAATTTATCATTATTATTTTGTGTTTGATTGTTGTGTTTGTTTCAGTTAATCTATAATATTGATTAAAATCCATTATACAGTACATACTGCTAATATAAATTGCTACATCACACTAATATTTTACTTGTATATATTTCTCACGTTCTAAAAGCTTACATATATTTCTAAAACATTGAAACATTTTGTGTTTTAAATTAGGTAGATTTAAACTATAAAATTATTCTTACAATAATCGACTAACCTGTTTGCGAATGTCGAATCGATCAGTTTAACACAAATGTTTCTTTAACTGATATATACAGCTGTCATTACTTTAATCATACCTTGAAGGATAGCCTGCTTTTAGGCTAATCCCATGTTGGGGTAAAATTATTGTACGTTATAGTTCAAATTTATTGGTCTAATTTTATCATGAACTCCTCATTAGTGTTTCCCTACTAACGCCTAGTTTGTGAACCGTACGAAAATATAAACTGACTTAACCATCAATAATTGTAAATAGCTTGATAATTCGAGAGGCTTTTCAGTGTTGCTATAAGGTGCTTAATTGCTTACTCAAAACATGCGATAACTCAAAAGCTCCACATGAGGATAATTAAACAATGGAGACGGTTATATCTGTTAATGGAAAGTCTTAATTCTATGCAAAAATATGTAACACCATTATTAGATAACCCATTGATTGTAACTACACATTGCACGATAAATAGGACATTCTGCACTTATTACATCGTTCAGTGAAAAAAAATCAGTAATACTACGTTTTTCAGATTGTAATTATGTGTTAGTTTAGTTACTCACTCGAGAAAGTCATCAGATTGCAGATCTCAGAACGTAGTGCTACTGATTATTTGTATCACTGAATGATGGGAAAGCATTTTTTCCCTTTATAATTCTTCTGTTACAAAAAAGAATTACATATTCATAAATACACTTCCTTTAAATTATAAACTATAGTATTTAATATAAATGGTAAAATATGCTAAATTTCATTCTTGGTAATAACACTTTCATCATTTAAAGAACTAATTTAAATAGTTCTCTTTAAAGACTAAGTTATGATAAGTAACGCAGTCACCCCGACATTCGCGTATCTTTGTTTTTGATAACCAATGCTGGAGTTATATTATGCCAGAGGGTTACATATTTATTGGAACATATTAGCAGTGAGAGGTGAAGCAAGATAATCTTTCGGAAATAAATGAAGATGTCAGAGATAAATGAGGACGTGCAGGAGTGGCTCCAATGAAATACGGATTTCCTGACGACGTAGTGAGGATATAACCACTCATGACGTCATCAGAGCCTTAGACGGAGAACTTTATTCTGCGGAACATTAAATGTTGTTATTTCTTTTTCTTATGATTATATATTAGGTCTTTTCTTGGTTTTTTCATTTTTATCTTCTCGTGTAATAGTAAATTTAAATACATTTGTAATTACTATTAGATAAATTGAGAACAATCTCAGGATTATGATGATATAATCAATTGGAAGGAGGAAGGCAAAACTTTAACCTTTTAGCATTTTTAAAAGTTGTTACTATTAATATCATTAATTTTTTTATTTTTGCTGTTAGATTACTATCTTTGTAACACAAATGCCGTGTGCTTATCTACAGATTATATACTATTTAATAATTGTTTTACCGCAAATTAAAAAGTTAGGAATCAAATTTGAATAAGAAATATTTTTTATTTCAATATTACAAAACAATCGCTAGTTCAATGATTCAATAAATAATGAAATTCATGATATAAATACATTAATGTAGCACATTTAAAATATTTTAACTCGAGAATTCACATTCGTGGAGGAAAAATATTGTGCAACTGAATCAATAGTAATTGGCCACTGACAAACAACTGTTTGTTTGAGGTGGCAGGAAGCTTCCCTCTGTGGTAAGTGAGCAACTCTGAAATTCATAATCAATAATGTTATCGTAAAATTTATAACTGGCAAACATCTATTAGTTTTCAGGAAGCAGGAAGCATTCCCTCTGTGGTAAGTGTGTAACTCTAGAATTTAAATTCAATACTTTTATCGTAATATATATATTTGTAACTGGCAAACGTCTATTAGTTTTCAAGAAGCAGGAAGCATTTTCTCTGTGATAAGTGTGTAACTCTAGAATTTAAAATCAATACTTTTATTGTAATATATATATTTGTAACTGGCAAACGTCTATTAGTTTTCAAGAAGCAGGAAGCATTCATTCCCTCTGTTTTAAGAGTGTAACTCTAGAATTTAAAATCAATACTTTTATCGTAACATATATATTTGTAACTGGCAAACGTCTATTAGTTTTCAAGAAGCAGGAAGCATTCATTCTCTCTGTGGTAAGTGTGTAACTCTAGAATTTAAAATCAATACTTTTATCGTAACATATATATTTGTAACTGGAAAATGTATATTAGTTTTCAAGAAGCAGGAAGCATTCATTCCCTCTGTGTTAAGTGTGTAACTCTAGAGTTTAAAATCAATATTTTTATCGTAACATATATATTTGTAACTGGCAAACGTCTATTAGGTTTCAAGAAGCAGGAAGCATTCATTCCCTCTGTAGTAAGTGTATAACTCTAGAATTTAAAATCAATACTTTTATCGTAACATATATATTTGACGCCGGCAAACATATATTTTTTCAGGTGGCAGAAGCTTCCCTCTGTAGTAAGTGTGCAACTCTAGAATTCATAATCAATAATTATATCGTAACATTAACAACTGGCAAATATCTATTAGTTTTCAGGAAGCAGGAAGCATTCCCTCTGTCGTGAGTGTGCAACTCTAGAATTTAAAATCAATAATTTTATCGTAACATATATATTTGACGCCGGCAAACATATATTTTTTCAGGTGGCAGAAGCTTCCCTCTGTAGTAAGTGTGCAACTCTGGAATTCATAATCAATAATGTTATCGTAACATTAATAACTGGCAAATATCTATTAGTTTTAAGGAATCATTCACTCTGTGGTAAGTGTGTAACTCTAGAATTCAAAATTAATAATGTTATCGTAACATACTTTTGTGCAACTGAATCAATAGAAATTGGCCAGTGGATAACCTCTATTAGTTTTAAACGTGTTAGAAGGCATTCCCTATGTGTATAATTTGAGAATTCACAGTCAATAATATTATCATAACACACTTTTGTGCAACTGAATAAATAGAAATTGGCCAGTGGATAACCTCTATTAGTTTAACGTGTTAGAAGGCATTCCCTATGTGTATAATTTGAGAATTCACAGTCAAAATAATATTATCATAACACACGTTTGTGCAACTGAATCAATGGAAATTGGCCAGTGGATAACCTCTATTAGTTTAAACGTGTTAGAAGGCATTCCCTATGTGTATAATTTGAGAATTCACAGTCAATAATATTATCATAACACACTTTTGTGCAACTGAATCAATAGAAATTGGCCAGTGGATAACCTCTATTAGTTTTAACGTGTTAGAAGGCATTCCCTATGTGTATAATTTGAGAATTCACAGTCAATAATATTATCATAACACACTTTTGTGCAACTGAATCAATAGAAATTAGCCAAGGGAAAACCTCTATTAGTTTTAACGCAACAAGAGGCATTCCCTAGATGTTAATGCCGCAAACTTAGACATATGTAAAGAGTAACTAGATTTTCACTAATTATACAACATTCAGAGTACAAGCAATATAAAGCATCTTCAGGAAAGAATGACTTAGCTCCATTCTACTACTGCTAGCTGCCAAACAAGGTAGTCTACTTTTCTCCCTTGTAACGCCGAGATACATTTATAGATTATTAATGGATATGAAGACGTAGCTAATTCTCCGTAATGCTAGCTGCCAAACAAGGTACATGTCTCCATGGTAATGCCGAGATACATTTATAGATTATTAATATATATGATTACGTAGCAAATTCGTGTGAAATTTTTCTCTAATATTCTATGATTTTTTGTGTACAATTGAACTATATTAGCCCAGCGTGGACAGGAGTCAAAAGTCGAATTCATTTGCCACACATACGATGTAATAAGTGATAGCGCTCATTGTAATTTTGAAACGAAAATAGGCATATATTAGGTACATATTATTACAGTCTAATGATTTATGAGCTCCAGATGTTAAACGAAATTGCTTATGGTTTTTTATTATAGGCTTTGTGCGTGTATCACTTCTGGATCGAATTATTTATACTGAAATATCCGATGCCATTATTGAGCTTGCTTTGTTGTCTCGATCGAGAGAATATGTATGCACGGAGTTCTGAGATCCATACTTCTGTAAAAAAAAAACTAAGGTAGGTTTTATAACATTCTTTTATATTTGTAGCCAACGTAAGATAGTAATTTTGATATCTGCATTGCTCTTCTGATCAAGCACGAGTATGGTTTATATTAGAAAAACATTGCAGTTAAAGGTGAATTTTTACGTAAGATTTGAATTGTATTATCTGGATATTAAGTCTATGCTTAACAGTGATTGCAGAAACAGTTGAAACAAAATTTGCTGTTTCTCTTAAGCTTACTCTATGCTTTAAAACTATAAATGTAAAGAAATTTAAAATGGTAATTAAATTATATAAACATATATTTCTTTTGTTGCATTATATATGTTTACAAAGAACAGATGATTAAATTTGAAAAGGCTCTTTCACTTAATAACATATGTTTGCTGCAATGCATTTCTTTCGGGTATTTCTGAACATTTAGAGACCAGTGGGGCGGAATCCTAAATCGGGAACGGGATAAAAAGTATCCTATGTTCTTCTCCCAGTTCTTAGCTACCTCCCTACCAATTTTCAGCCAAATCAGTTCAGCCGTTCTTGACTTATAAATAGTGTAACTAACACGACTTTCTTTTATATATATATAGATTAATGGGTATAAAGACGTAGCTAATTCTCCGTAATGCTAGCTGCCAAACAAGGTAAATGTCTCCCTTGTAATGCCGAGATACATTTATAGATTATTAATGGATATGAAGACGTAGCTAATTCTCCGTAATGCTAGCTGCCAAACAAGGTACATGTCTCCCTTGTAATGCCGAGATACATTTATAGATTATTAATGGATATGATTACGTAGCAAATTCTCCGTAATGCTAGCTGCCAAACAAGGTACATGTCTCCCTTGTAATGCCGAGATTTATTTATAGATTATTAATGGATATGAAGACGTAGCTAATTCTCCGTAATGCTAGCTGCCAAACAAGGTACATGTCTCCCTTGTAATGCCGAGATACATTTATAGATTATTAATGGATATGATTACGTAGCAAATTCTCCGTAATGCTAGCTGCCAAACAAGGTACATGTCTCCCTTGTAACGCCGAGATACATTTATAGATTATTAATGGATATGATTACGTAGCAAATTCTCCGTAATGCTAGATGTCAAACAAGGTACATGTCTCCCTTGTAACGCCGAGATACATTTATAGATTATTAATGGATATGATTACTTAGCAAATTCTCCGTAATGCTAACTGACAAACAAGGTACATGTCTCCCTTGTAATGCCGAGATACATTTATAGAATATTAATGGATATGATTACGTAGCAAATTCTCCGTAATGCTAGCTGCCAAAACAGGTACATGTCTCCCTTGTAATGCCGAGATACATTTATAGATTATTAATGGATATGATTAAGTAGCAAATTTTCCGTAATGCTAGCTGCCAAACAAGGTACATGTCTCCCTTGTAATGCCGAGATACATTTATAGATTATTAATATATACGATAACGTAGCAAATTCTCCGTAATGCTAGCTGCCAAACAAGGTACATGTCTCCCTTGTAATGCCGAGATACATTTATAGATTATTAATGGATATGATTACGTAGCAAATTCTCCGTAATGCTAGCTGCCAAACAAGGTACATGTCTCCCTTGTAATGCCGAGATACATTTATAGATTATTAATGGATATGATTACGTAGCAAATTCTCCGTAATGCTAGCTGCCAAACAAGGTACATGTCTCCCTTGTAATGCCGAGATACATTTATAGATTATTAATGGATATGATTACGTAGCAAATTCTCCGTAATGCTAGCTGCCAAACAAGGTACATGTCTCCCTTGTAATGCCGAGATACATTTATAGATTACTAGCTGCTACCCGCGGCTTCGCACACAATCTTCAGAAAAGTTCTTATATTACTTAGTAAAAAGCAATTATGCGCGATTAGCCGCGGGTAACAGCTAGTTCGTCAATACATTCGTAGTATTTTATAACAATAACTCTTGAATTTCAATAAAATACCAATTACAACCAGATACCCAGTTACCCACGACTTCGCACCCGATTTCCTGCAAAAAAATTGGGAAATAGGAGGCATATTTCTTTTGAACGTCCTTATTACCCTTCTGAGATAAAGTCACTGAAAGATACTCCAATGTCATGAACTATTTGAGATTTAAATTTTAAAGCAGTCTCAATATGCACTTGTGAAATAACTGGAATTTTTCTCTAATATTCTATGATTTTTGTATAAAATTGAACTATATTAAACCAGCGTGGACAGGAGTCAAAAAGTCGAATTCATTTGCACACATACGATGTAATAAATGATAGCGCTCAATGTAATTTTGAAACGAAAATAGGCATATATTAGGTACATATTATTAAAGTCTAATGATTATGAGCCCCAGATGTTAAACGAAATTGCTTATAGTTTTTATTTTAGGCTTTGCGCGTGTATCACTTCTGGATCGAATTATTTATACTGTTATATCCGATGCCATTATTGAGCTTGCTTTGTTGTCTTGATCAAAAGAATATGTATGCACAGAGTTCTGAGAACCATACTTCTGTAAAAAAAAACTAAGGTAGGTTTTATAACATTCTTTATATTTGTAGCCAACGTAAGATAGTAATTTTGATATCTGCATTGCTCTTCTGATCAAGCACGAGTATGGTTTACATTAGAAAAATATTATAGTTAAAGGTGAATTTTTACGTAAGATTTAAATTGTATTATCTGGATATTAAGTCTATGCTTAACAGTGATTGCAGAAACAGTTGAAACGAAATTTGCTGTTTCTCTTAAGCTTACTCTATGCTTTAAAACTATAAATGTAAAGAAATTTAAAATGGTAATTAAATTATATAAACGTATATTTTTTTTGTTGCATTATATATGTTTACAAAGAACAGCTGATTAAATTTAAAAAGGCTCTTTCACTTAATAACATATGTTTGCTGCAATGCATTTCTTACGGGTATTTCTGAACTTTTAGAGACCAGTGGGGTGGAATCCTGAATCGGGAACGGGATAAAAAGTATCCTATGTTTCTTCTCCCAGTTCTTAGCTACCTCCCTACCAATTTTCAGCCAAATCAGTTCAGCCGTTCTTGACTTATAAATAGTGTAACTAACACGACTTTCTTTTATATATATAGATTAATGGATATGAAGACGTAGCTAATTCTCTCCGTAATGCTAGCTGCCAAACAAGGTACATGTCTCACTTGTAATGCCGAGATACATTTATAGATTATTAATGGATATGATTACGTAGCAAATTCTCCGTAACGCTAGCTGCCAAACAAGGTACATGTCTCCCTTGTAATGCCGAGATACATTTTTAGATTATTAATGGATATGAAGACGTAGCTATTTCTCCGTAATGCTAGCTGCCAAACAAGGTACATGTCTCCCTTGTAACGCCGACATACATTTATAGATTATTAATGGATATGATTACGTAGCAAATTCTCCGTAATGCTAGCTGCCAAACAAGGTACATGTCTCCCTTGTAATGCCGAGATACATTTATAGATTATTAATGGATATGATTACGTAGCAAATTCTCCGTAATGCTAGCTGCCAGACAAGGTACATGTCTCCCTTGTAACGCCGAGATACATTTATAGATTATTAATGGATATGATTACGTAGCAAATTCTCCGTAATGCTAGCTGCCAAACAAGGTACATGTCTCCCTTGTAACGCCGAGATACATTTATAGATTATTAATGGATATGATTACGTAGCAAATTCTCCGTAATGCTAGCTGCCATACAAGGTACATATCTCCCTTGTAACGCCGAGATACATTTTATAGATTATTAATGGATATGATTACGTAGCAAATTCTCCGTAATGCTAGCTGCCAAACAAGGTACATGTCTCCCTTGTAACGCCGAGATACATTTATAGATTACTAGCTGCTACCCGCGGCTTCGCACACAATCTTCAGAAAAGTCCTTATATTACTTAGTAAAAGCAATTATGCGCGATTAGCCGCGGGTAACAGCTAGTTCGTCAATGCATTCGTAGTATTTTATAACAAAAACTCTTGAATTTCAATAAAATACCAATTACAACCAGATACCCAGTTACCCACGGCTTCGCACCCGATTTCCGGCAGAAAAATTGGGACATAGGAGGCATATTTCTTTTGAACGTCCTTATTACCCTTCTGAGATAAAGTCACTGAAAGAATACTCTAATGTCATGAACTATTTAAGATTTAAATTTTAAAGCAGTCTCAATATGCACTTGTGAAAATAACTGGAATTTTTCTCTAATATTCTATGATTTTTGTATACAATTGAACTATATTAAACCAGCGTGGACAGGAGTCAAAAGTCGAATTCATTTGCACACATACGATGTAATAAATGATAGCGCTCAATGTAATTTTGAAACGAAAATAGGCATATATTAGGTACATATTATTAAAGTCTAATGATTATGAGCTCCAGATGTTAAACGAAATTGCTTATAGTTTTTTATTTTAGGCTTTGCGCGTGTATCACTTCTGGATCGAATTATTTATACTGATATATCCGATGCCATTATTGAGCTTGCTTTGTTGTCTTGATCAAAAGAATATGTATGCACAGAGTTCTGAGAACCATACTTCTGTAAAAAAAAACTAAGGTAGGTTTTATAACATTCTTTATATTTGTAGCCAACGTAAGATAGTAATTTTGATATCTGCATTGCTCTTCTGATCAAGCACGAGTATGGTTTACATTAGAAAAATATTATAGTTAAAGGTGAATTTTTTACGTAAGATTTAAATTGTATTATCTGGATATTAAGTCTATGCTTAACAGTGATTGCAGAAAACAGTTGAAACGAAAATTTGCTGTTTCTCTTAAGCTTACTCTATGCATTAAAACTATAAATGTAAAGAAATTTAAAATGGTAATTAAATTATATAAACGTATATTTTTTTTGTTGCATTATATATGTTTACAAAGAACAGCTGATTAAATTTAAAAAGGCTCTTTCACTTAATAACATATGTTTGCTGCAATGCATTTCTTACGGGTATTTCTGAACTTTTAGAGACCAGTGGGGTGGAATCCTGAATCGGGAACGGGATAAAAAGTATCCTATGTTCTTCTCCCCAGTTCTTAGCTACCTCCCTACCAATTTTCAGCCAAATCAGTTTCAGCCGTTTCTTGACTTATAAATAGTGTAAACTAACACGACTTTCTTTTATATATATAGATTAATGGATATGAAGACGTAGCTAATTCTCCGTAATGCTAGCTGCCAAACAAGGTACATGTCTCACTTGTAATGCCGAGATACATTTATAGATTATTAATGGATATGATTACGTAGCAAATTCTCCGTAACGCTAGCTGCCAAACAAGGTACATGTCTCCCTTGTAATGCCGAGATACATTTTTAGATTATTAATGGATATGAAGACGTAGCTAATTCTCCGTAATGCTAGCTGCCAAACAAGGTACATGTCTCCCTTGTAATGCCGAGATACATTTATAGATTATTAATATATATGATTACGTAGCAAATTCTCCGTAATGCTAGCTGCCAAACAAGGTACATGTCTCCCTTGTAACGCCGACATACATTTATAGATTATTAATGGATATGATTACGTAGCAAATTCTCCGTAATGCTAGCTGCCAAACAAGGTACATGTCTCCCTTGTAATGCCGAGATACATTTATAGATTATTAATGGATATGATTACGTAGCAAATTCTCCGTAATGCTAGCTGCCAGACAAGGTACATGTCTCCCTTGTAACGCCGAGATACATTTATAGATTATTAATGGATATGATTACGTAGCAAATTCTCCGTAATGCTAGCTGCCAAACAAGGTACATGTCTCCCTTGTAACGCCGAGATACATTTATAGATTATTAATGGATATGATTACGTAGCAAATTCTCCGTAATGCTAGCTGCCATACAAGGTACATATCTCCCTTGTAACGCCGAGATACACTTATAGATTATTAATGGATATGATTACGTAGCAAATTCTCCGTAATGCTAGCTGCCAAACAAGGTACATGTCTCCCTTGTAACGCCGAGATACATTTATAGATTACTAGCTGCTACCCGCGGCTTCGCACACAATCTTCAGAAAAGTCCTTATATTACTTAGTAAAAGCAATTATGCGCGATTAGCCGCGGGTAACAGCTAGTTCGTCAATACATTCGTAGTATTTTTATAACAAAAACTCTTGAATTTCAATAAAATACCAATTACAACCAGATACCCAGTTACCCACGGCTTCGCACCCGATTTCCTGCAGAAAAAATTGGGACATAGGAGGCATATTTCTTTTGAACGTCCTTATTACCCTTCTGAGATAAAGTCACTGAAAGATACTCTAATGTCATGAAACTATTTAAGATTTAAATTTTAAAGCAGTCTCAATATGCACTTGTGAAATAACTGGAATTTTTCTCTAATATTCTATGATTTTTGTATACAATTGAACTATATTAAACCAGCGTGGACAGGAGTCAAAAGTCGAATTCATTTGCACACATACGATGTAATAAATGATTGCGCTCAATGTAATTTTGAAACGAAAATAGGCATATATTAGGTACATATTATTAAAGTCTAATGATTATGAGCTCCAGATGTTAAACGAAATTGCTTATAGTTTTTATTTTAGGCTTTGCGCGTGTATCACTTCTGGATCGAATTATTTATACTGATATATCCGATGCCATTATTGAGCTTGCTTTGTTGTCTTGATCAAAAGAATATGTATGGCACAGAGTTCTGAGAACCATACTTCTGTAAAAAAAAACTAAGGTAGGTTTTTATAACATTCTTTATATTTGTAGCCAACGTAAGATAGTAATTTTGATATCTGCATTGCTCTTCTGATCAAGCACGAGTATGGTTTACATTAGAAAAATATTATAGTTAAAGGTGAATTTTTACGTAAGATTTAAATTGTATTATCTGGATATTAAGTCTATGCTTAACAGTGATTGCAGAAACAGTTGAAACGAAATTTGCTGTTTCTCTTAAGCTTACTCTATGCTTTAAAACTATAAATGTAAAGAAATTTAAAATGGTAATTAAATTATATAAACGTATATTTTTTTTTGTTGCATTATATATGTTTACAAAGAACAGCTGATTAAATTTAAAAAGGCTCTTTCACTTAATAACATATGTTTGCTGCAATGCATTTCTTACGGGTATTTCTGAAATTTTAGAGACCAGTGGGGTGGAATCCTGAATCGGGAACGGGATAAAAAGTATCCTATGTTCTTCTCCCAGTTCTTAGCTACCTCCCTACCAATTTTCAGCCAAATCAGTTCAGCCGTTCTTGACTTATAAATAGTGTAACTAACACGACTTTCTTTTATATATATAGATTAATGGGATATGAAGACGTAGCTAATTCTCCGTAATGCTAGCTGCCAAACAAGGTACATGTCTCACTTGTAATGCCGAGATACATTTATAGATTATTAATGGATATGATTACGTAGCAAATTCTCCGTAACGCTAGCTGCCAAACAAGGTACATGTCTCCCTTGTAATGCCGAGATACATTTTTAGATTATTAATGGATATGAAGACGTAGCTAATTCTCCGTAATGCTAGCTGCCAAACAAGGTACATGTCTCCCTTGTAATGCCGAGATACATTTATAGATTATTAATATATATGATTACGTAGCAAATTCTCCGTAATGCTAGCTGCCAAACAAGGTACATGTCTCCCTTGTAACGCCGACATACATTTATAGATTATTAATGGATATGATTACGTAGCAAATTCTCCGTAATGCTAGCTGCCAAACAAGGTACATGTCTCCCTTGTAATGCCGAGATACATTTATAGATTATTAATGGATATGATTACGTAGCAAATTCTCCGTAATGCTAGCTGCCAAACAAGGTACATGTCTCCCTTGTAACGCCGAGATACATTTATAGATTATTAATGGATATGATTACGTAGCAAATTCTCCGTAATGCTAGCTGCCAAACAAGGTACATGTCTCCCTTGTAACGCCGAGATACATTTATAGATTACTAGCTGCTACCCGCGGCTTCGCACACAATCTTCAGAAAAGTCCTTATATTACTTAGTAAAAGCAATTATGCGCGATTAGCCGCGGGTAACAGCTAGTTCGTCAATACATTCGTAGTATTTTATAACAAAAACTCTTGAATTTCAATAAAATACCAATTACAACCAGATACCCAGTTACCCACGGCTTCGCACCCGATTTCCTGCAGAAAAATTGGGACATAGGAGGCATATTTCTTTTGAACGTCCTTATTACCCTTCTGAGATAAAGTTACTGAAAGATACTCTAATGTCATGAACTATTTAAGATTTAAATTTTAAAGCAGTCTCAATATGCACTTGTGAAATAACTGGAATTTTTCTCTAATATTTCTATGATTTTTGTATACAATTGAACTATATTAAACCAGCGTGGACAGGAGTCTAAAGTCGAATTCATTTGCACACATACGATGTAATAAATGATAGCGCTCAATGTAATTTTGAAACGAAAATAGGCATATATTAGGTACATATTATTAAAGTCTAATGATTATGAGCTCCAGATGTTTAAACGAAATTGCTTATAGTTTTTATTTTAGGCTTTGCGCGTGTATCACTTCTGGATCGAATTATTTATACTGATATATCCGATGCCATTATTGAGCTTGCTTTGTTGTCTCGATCAAAAGAATATGTATGCACGGAGTTCTGAGAACCATAATTCTGTAAAAAAAAAACTAAGGTAGGTTTTATAACATTCTTTATATTTGTAGCCAACGTAAGATAGTAATTTTGATATCTGCATTGCTCTTCTGATCAAGCACGAGTATGGTTTACATTAGAAAAATATTATAGTTAAAGGTGAATTTTTACGTAAGATTTAAATTGTATTATCTGGATATTAAGTCTATGCTTAACAGTGATTGCAGAAACAGTTGAAACGAAATTTGCTGTTTCTCTTAAGCTTACTCTATGCTTTAAAACTATAAATGTAAAGAAATTTAAAATGGTAATTAAATTATATAAACGTATATTTCTTTTGTTGCATTATATATGTTTACAAAGAACAGCTGATTAAATTTAAAAAGGCTCTTTCACTTAATAAACATATTTTTTGCTGCAATGCATTTCTTACGGGTATTTCTGAACTTTTTAGAGACCAGTGGGGCGGAATCCTGAATCGGGAACGGGATAAAAAGTATCCTATGTTCTTCTCCGAGTTCTTAGCTACCTCCCTACCAAGTTTCAGCTAAATCAGTTCAGCCGTTCTTGACTTATAAATAGTGTAACTAACACGACTTTCTTTCATATATATATATATAGATTAATGGATATGAAGACGTAGCTAATTCTCCGCAATGCTAGCTGCCAAACAAGGTAAAAGTCTCCCTTGTAATGCCGAGATACATTTATAGATTATTAATGGATATGATTACGTAGCAAATTCTCCGTAATGCTAGCCGCCAAACAAGGTACATGTCTCCCTTGTAATGCCGAGATACATTTATAGATTATTAATGGATATGATTACGTAGCAAATTCTCCGTAATGCTAGCTGCCAAACAAGGTACATGTCACCCTTGTAACGCCGAGATACATTTATAGATTACTAGCTGCTACCCGCGGCTTCGCACACAATCTTCAGAAAAGTCCTTATATTACTTAGTAAAAGCAATTATGCGCGATTAGCCGCGGGTAACAGCTAGTTCGTCAATACATTCGTAGTATTTTATTAACAAAAACTCTTGAATTTCAATAAAATACCAATTACAAACCAGATACCCAGTTACCCACGGCTTCGCACCCGATTTCCTGCAGAAAAATTGGGACATAGGAGGCATATTTCTTTTGAACGTCCTTATTACCCTTCTGAGATAAAGTCACTGAAAGATACTCCAATGTCATGAACTATTTAAGATTTAAATTTTAAAAGCAGTCCTCAATATGCACTTGTGAAATAACTGGAATTTTTCTCTAATATTCTATGATTTTTGTATACAATTGAACTATATTAAACCAGCGTGGACAGGAGTCAAAAGTCGAATTCATTTGCACACATACGATGTAGATAGCGCTCAATGTAATTTTGAAACGAAAATAGGCATATATTAGGTACATATTATTACAGTCTAATGATTATGAGCTCCAAATGTTAAACGAAATTGCTTATGGTTTTTATTTTAGGCTTTGCGCGTGTATCACTTCTGGATCGAATTATTTATACAGATATATCCGATGCCATTATTGAGCTTGCTTTGTGGTCTCGATCAAAAGAATATGTATGCACGGAGTTCTGAGAACCATAATTCTGTAAAAAAAAAACTAAGGTAGGTTTTTATAACATTCTTTATATTTGTAGCCAAACGTAATATAGTAATTTTGATATCTGTATTGCTCTTCTGATCAAGCACGAGTATGGTTTACATTAGAAAAATATTGCAGTTAAAGGTGAATTTTTACGTACGATTTGAATTGTATTATCTGAATATTAAGTCTATGCTTAACAGTGATTGCAGAAACAGTTGAAACAAAATTTGCTGTTTCTCTTAAGTTTAATCTATGCTTTAAAACTATAAATGTAAAGAAATATAAAATGGTACTTAAATTATATTAACATATATATCTTTTTTAGCATTATATATGTTTACAAAGAACAGCTGATTAAATTTAAAAAGGCTCTTTCACTTAATAACATATGTTTGCTGCAATGCATTTCTTACGGGTATTTCTGAACTTTTAGAGACCAGTGGGGCGGAATCCTGAATCAGGAACGGGATAAAAAGTATCCTATGTTCTTCTCCGAGTTCTTAGCTACCTCCCTACCATGTTTCAGCCAAATCAGTTCAGCCGTTCTTGACTTATAAATAGTGTAACTAACACGACTTTCTTTCATATATATAGATTAATGGATATGAAGACGTAGCTAATTCTCCGCAATGCTAGCTGCAAAACAAGGTACAAGTCTCCCTTGTAATGCCGAGATACATTTATGGATTATTAATGGATATGATTACGTAGCAAATTCTCCGTAATGCTAGCCGCCAAACAAGGTACATGTCTCCCTTGTAATGCCGAGATACATTTATAGATTATTAATGGATATGATTACGTAGCAAATTCTCCGTAATGCTAGCTGCCAAACAAGGTACATGTCTACCTTGTAATGCCGAGATACATTTATAGATTATTAATGGATATGATTACGTAGAAAAATCTCCGTAATGCTAGCTGCCAAACAAGGTAAATGTCTACCTTGTAATGCCGAGATACATTTATAGATTATTAATGGATATGATTACGTAGAAAAATCTCCGTAATGCTAGCTGCCAAACAAGGTACATGTCTCCCTTGTAATGCAGAGATACATTTATAGATTATTAATGGATATGATTACGTAGCTAATTCTCCGTAATGCTAGCTGCCAAACAAGGTACATGTCTCCCTTGTAATGCCGAGATACATTTATAGATTATTAATGGATATGATTACGTAGCTAATTCTCCGTAATGCTAGCTGCCAAACAAGGTACATGTCTCCCTTGTAATGCCGAGATACATTTATAGATTATTAATGGATATGATTACGTAGCAAATTCTCTGTAATGCTAGCTGCCAAACAAGGTGCATGTCCTCCCTAGTAATGCCGAGATACATTTATAGATTATTAATGGATATGAAGACGTAGCAAATTCTCTGTAATGCTAGCTGCCAAACAAGGTACATGTCTTCCTAGTAATGCCGAGATACATTTATAGATTAATAATGGATATGATTACGTAGCAAATTCTCTGTAATGTTAGCTGCCAAACAAGGTACATGTCTCCCTTGAAATGCCGAGATACATTTTTAGATTGTTAATGGATATGAAGACGTAGCAAATTCTCTGTAATGCTAGCTGCCAAACAAGGTACATGTCTCCCTAGTAATGCCGATATACATTTATAGATTATTAATGGATATGATTACGTAGCAAATTCTCCGTAATGCTAGCCGCCAAACAAGGTACATGTCTCCCTTGTAATGCCGAGATACATTTTATAGATTATTAATGGATATGATTAACGTAGCAAATTCTCCGTAATGCTAGCTGCCAAACAAGGTACATGTCACCCTTGTAACGCCGAGATACATTTATAGATTACTAGCTGCTACCCGCGGCTTCGCACACAATCTTCAGAAAAGTCCTTATATTACTTAGTAAAAGCAATTATGCGCGATTAGCCGCGGGTAACAGCTAGTTCGTCAATACATTCGTAGTATTTTATAACAAAAACTCTTGAATTTCAATAAAATACCAATTACAACCAGATACCCAGTTACCCACGGCTTCGCACCCGATTTCCTGCAGAAAAATTGGGACATAGGAGGCATATTTCTTTTGAACGTCCTTATTACCCTTCTGAGATAAAGTCACTGAAAGATACTCCAATGTCATGAACTATTTAAGATTTAAATTTTAAAGCAGTCTCAATATGCACTTGTGAAGTAACTGGAATTTTTCTCTAATATTCTATGATTTTTGTATACAATTGAACTATATTAAACCAGCGTGGACAGGAGTCAAAAGTCGAATTCATTTGCACACATACGATGTAGATAGCGCTCAATGTAATTTTGAAACGAAAATAGGCATATATTAGGTACATATTATTACAGTCTAATGATTATGAGCTCCAAATGTTAAACGAAATTGCTTATGGTTTTTATTTTAGGCTTTGCGCGTGTATCACTTCTGGATCGAATTATATATACAGATATATCCGATGCCATTATTGAGCTTGCTTTGTGGTCTCGATCAAAAGAATATGTATGCACGGAGTTTCTGAGAACCATAATTCTGTAAAAAAAAAACTAAGGTAGGTTTTATAACATTCTTTATATTTGTAGCCAACGTAAGATAGTAATTTTGATATCTGCATTGCTCTTCTGATCAAGCACGAGTATGGTTTACATTAGAAAAAATATTGCAGTTAAAGGTGAATTTTTACGTAAGATTTGAATTGTATTATCTGAATATTAAGTCTATGCTTAACAGTGATTGCAGAAACAGTTTGAAACAAAATTTGCTGTTTCTCTTAAGTTTAATCTATGCTTTAAAACTATAAATGTAAAGAAATATAAAATGGTACTTAAATTATATTAACATATATTTCTTTTGTAGCATTATATATGTTTACAAAGAACAGCTGATTAAATTTAAAAAGGCTCTTTCACTTAATAACATATGTTTGCTGCAATGCATTTCTTACGGGTATTTCTGAACTTTTTAGAGACCAGTGGGGCGGAATCCTGAATCGGGAACGGGATAAAAAGTATCCTATGTTCTTCTCCGAGTTCTTAGCTACCTCCCTACCATGTTTCAGCCAAATCAGTTCAGCCGTTCTTGACTTATAAATAGTGTAACTAACACGACTTGCTTTCATATATATAGATTAATGGATATGAAGACGTAGCTAATTCTCCGCAATGCTAGCTGCCAAACAAGGTACAAGTCTCCCTTGTAATGCCGAGATACATTTATAGATTATTAATGGATATGATTACGTAGCAAATTCTCCGTAATGCTAGCCGCCAAACAAGGTACATGTCTCCCTTGTAATGCCGAGATACATTTATAGATTATTAATGGATATGATTACGTAGCAAATTCTCCGTAATGCTAGCTGCCAAACAAGGTACATGTCTACCTTGTAATGCCGAGATTACATTTATAGATTATTAATGGATATGATTACGTAGCAAATTCTCCGTAATGCTAGCTGCCAAACAAGGTACATGTCACCCTTGTAACGCCGAGATACATTTATAGATTACTAGCTGCTACCCGCGGCTTTCGCACACAATCTTCAGAAAAGTCCTTATATTACTTAGTAAAAGCAATTATGCGCGATTAGCCGCGGGTAACAGCTAGTTCGTCAATACATTCGTAGTATTTTATAACAAAAAACTCTTGAATTTCAATAAAATACCATTACAACCAGATACCCAGTTACCCACGGCTTCGCACCCGATTTTCCTGCAGAAAAAATTGGGACATAGGAGGCATATTTCTTTTGAACGTCCTTATTACCCTTCTGAGATAAAGTCACTGAAAGATAACTCCAATGTCATGAACTATTTAAGATTTAAATTTTAAAGCAGTCTCAATATGCACTTGTGAAATAACTGGAATTTTTCTCTAATATTCTATGATTTTTGTATACAATTGAACTATATTAAACCAGCGTGGACAGGAGTCAAAAGTCGAATTCATTTGCACACATACGATGTAGATAGCGCTCAATGTAATTTTGAAACGAAAATAGGCATATATTAGGTACATATTATTACAGTCTAAATGATTATGAGCTCCAAATGTTAAACGAAATTGCTTATGGTTTTTATTTTAGGCTTTGCGCGTGTATCACTTCTGGATCGAATTATTTATACAGATATATCCGATGCCATTATTGAGCTTGCTTTGTGGTCTCGATCAAAAGAATATGTATGCACGGAGTTCTGAGAACCATAATTCTGTAAAAAAAAAACTAAGGTAGGTTTTATAACATTCTTTATATTTGTAGCCAACGTAATATAGTAATTTTGATATCTGTATTGCTCTTCTGATCAAGCACGAGTATGGTTTACATTAGAAAAATATTGCAGTTAAAGGTGAATTTTTACGTACGATTTGAATTGTATTTATCTGAATATTAAGTCTATGCTTAACAGTGATTGCAGAAACAGTTGAAACAAAATTTGCTGTTTCTCTTAAGTTTAATCTATGCTTTAAAACTATAAATGTAAAGAAATATAAAATGGTACTTAAATTATATTAACATATATATCTTTTTTAGCATTATATATGTTTACAAAGAACAGCTGATTAAATTTAAAAAGGCTCTTTCACTTAATAACATATGTTTGCTGCAATGCATTTCTTACGGGTATTTCTGAACTTTTAGAGACCAGTTGGGCGGAATCCTGAATCAGGAACGGGATAAAAAGTATCCTATGTTCTTCTCCGAGTTCTTAGCTACCTCCCTACCATGTTTCAGCCAAATCAGTTCAGCCGTTCTTGACTTATAAATAGTGTAACTAACACGACTTTCTTTCATATATATAGATTAATGGATATGAAGACGTAGCTAATTCTCCGCAATGCTAGCTGCAAAACAAGGTACAAGTCTCCCTTGTAATGCCGAGATACATTTATAGATTATTAATGGATATGATTACGTAGCAAATTCTCCGTAATGCTAGCCGCCAAACAAGGTACATGTCTCCCTTGTAATGCCGAGATACATTTATAGATTATTAATGGATATGATTACGTAGCAAATTCTCCGTAATGCTAGCTGCCAAACAAGGTACATGTCTACCTTGTAATGCCGAGATACATTTATAGATTATTAATGGATATGATTACGTAGAAAAATCTCCGTAATGCTAGCTGCCAAACAAGGTAAATGTCTACCTTGTAATGCCGAGATACATTTATAGATTATTAATGGATATGATTACGTAGAAAAATCTCCGTAATGCTAGCTGCCAAACAAGGTACATGTCTCCCTTGTAATGCAGAGATACATTTATAGATTATTAATGGATATGATTACGTAGCTAATTCTCCGTAATGCTAGCTGCCAAACAAGGTACATGTCTCCCTTGTAATGCCGAGATACATTTATAGATTATTAATGGATATGATTACGTAGCTAATTCTCCGTAATGCTAGCTGCCAAACAAGGTACATGTCTCCCTTGTAATGCCGAGATACATTTATAGATTATTAATGGATATGATTACGTAGCAAATTCTCTGTAATGCTAGCTGCCAAACAAGGTGCATGTCTCCCTAGTAATGCCGAGATACATTTATAGATTATTAATGGATATGAAGACGTAGCAAATTCTCTGTAATGCTAGCTGCCAAACAAGGTACATGTCTTCCTAGTAATGCCGAGATACATTTATAGATTAATAATGGATATGATTACGTAGCAAATTCTCTGTAATGTTAGCTGCCAAACAAAGGGTACATGTCTCCCTTGAAATGCCGAGATACATTTTTAGATTGTTAGTGGATATGAAGACGTAGCAAATTCTCTGTAATGCTAGCTGCCAAACAAGGTACATGTCTCCCTAGTAATGCCGAGATACATTTATAGATTATTAATGGATATGATTACGTAGCAAATTCTCCGTAATGCTAGCCGCCAAACAAGGTACATGTCTCCCTTGTAATGCCGAGATACATTTATAGATTATTAATGGATATGATTACGTAGCAAATTCTCCGTAATGCTAGCTGCCAAACAAGGTACATGTCACCCTTGTAACGCCGAGATACATTTATAGATTACTAGCTGCTACCCGCGGCTTCGCACACAATCTTCAGAAAAGTCCTTATATTACTTAGTAAAAGCAATTATGCGCGATTAGCCGCGGGTAACAGCTAGTTCGTCAATACATTCGTAGTATTTTATAACAAAAACTCTTGGAATTTCAATAAAATACCAATTACAACCAGATACCCCAGTTACCCACGGCTTCGCACCCGATTTCCTGCAGAAAAAATTGGGACATAGGAGGCATATTTCTTTTGAACGTCCTTATTACCCTTCTGAGATAAAGTCACTGAAAGATACTCCAATGTCATGAACTATTTAAGATTTAAATTTTAAAGCAGTCTCAATATGCACTTGTGAAGTAACTGGAATTTTTCTCTAATATTCTATGATTTTTTGTATACAATTGAACTATATTAAACAAGCGTGGACAGGAGTCAAAAGTCGAATTCATTTGCACACATACGATGTAGATAGCGCTCAATGTAATTTTGAAACGAAAATAGGCATATATTAGGTACATATTATTACAGTCTAATGATTATGAGCTCCAAATGTTAAAACGAAATTGCTTATGGTTTTTATTTTAGGCTTTGCGCGTGTATCACTTCTGGGATCGAATTATTTTATACAGATATATCCGATGCCATTATTGAGCTTGCTTTGTGGTCTCGATCAAAAGAATATGTATGCACGGAGTTCTGAGAACCATAATTCTGTAAAAAAAAAACTAAGGTAGGTTTTATAACATTCTTTATATTTGTAGCCAACGTAAGATAGTAATTTTGATATCTGCATTGCTCTTCTGATCAAGCACGAGTATGGTTTACATTAGAAAAATATTGCAGTTAAAGGTGAATTTTTACGTAAGATTTGAATTGTATTATCTGAATATTAAGTCTATGCTTAACAGTGATTGCAGAAACAGTTGAAACAAAATTTGCTGTTTCTCTTAAGTTTAATCTATGCTTTAAAACTATAAATGTAAAGAAATATAAAATGGTACTTAAATTATATTATCATATATTTCTTTTGTAGCATTATATATGTTTACAAAGAACAGCTGATTAAATTTAAAAAGGCTCTTTCACTTAATAACATATGTTTTGCTGCAATGCATTTCTTACGGGTATTTCTGAACTTTTAGAGACCAGTGGGGCGGAATCCTGAATCGGGAACGGGATAAAAAGTATCCTATGTTCTTCTCCGAGTTCTTAGCTACCTCCCTACCATGTTTCAGCCAAATCAGTTCAGCCGTTCTTGACTTATAAATAGTGTAACTAACACGACTTGCTTTCATATATATAGATTAATGGATATGAAGACGTAGCTAATTCTCCGCAATGCTAGCTGCCAAACAAGGTACAAGTCTCCCTTGTAATGCCGAGATACATTTATAGATTATTAATGGATATGATTACGTAGCAAATTCTCCGTAATGCTAGCCGCCAAACAAGGTACATGTCTCCCTTGTAATGCCGAGATACATTTATAGATTATTAATGGATATGATTACGTAGCAAATTCTCCGTAATGCTAGCTGCCAAACAAGGTACATGTCTACCTTGTAATGCCGAGATACATTTATAGATTATTAATGGATATGATTACGTAGAAAAATCTCCGTAATGCTAGCTGCCAAACAAGGTACATGTCTACCTTGTAATGCCGAGATACATTTATAGATTATTAATGGATATGATTACGTAGAAAAATCTCCGTAATGCTAGCTGCCAAACAAGGTACATGTCTCCCTTGTAATGCAGAGATACAATTATAGATTATTAATGGATATGATTACGTAGCAAATTCTCCGTAATGCTAGCTGCCAAACAAGGTACATGTCTCCCTTGTAATGCCGAGATACATTTATAGATTATTAATGGATATGATTACGTAGCTAATTCTCCGTAATGCTAGCTGCCAAACAAGGTACATGTCTCCCTTGTAATGCCGAGATACATTTATAGATTATTAATGGATATGATTACGTAGCAAATTCTCTGTAATGCTAGCTGCCAAACAAGGTGCATGTCTCCCTAGTAATGCCGAGATACATTTATAGATTATTAATGGATATGAAGACGTAGCAAATTCTCTGTAATGCTAGCTGCCAAACAAGGTACATGTCTTCCTAGTAATGCCGAGATACATTTATAGATTAATAATGGATATGATTACGTAGCAAATTCTCTGTAATGTTAGCTGCCAAACAAGGTACATGTCTCCCTTGAAATGCCGAGATACATTTTTAGATTGTTAATGGATATGAAGACGTAGCAAATTCTCTGTAATGCTAGCTGCCAAACAAGGTAGCCTACATGTCTCCCTAGTAATGCCGAGATACATTTATAGATTATTAATGGATATGATTACGTAGCAAATTCTCCGTAATTTTAGCTGCCAAACAAGGTGCATGTCTCCCTAGTAATGCCGAGATACATTTATAGATTATTAATGGATATGAAGACGTAGCAAATTCTCTGTAATGCTAGCTGCCAAACAAGGTACATGTCTCCCTAGTAATGCCGAGATACATTTATAGATTATTAATGGATATGATTACGTAGCATATTCTCTGTAATGCTAGCTGCCAAACAAGGTACATGTCTCCCTTGTAATGCCGAGAATCATTTATAGATTATTAATGGATATGAAGACGTAAGTGATTCTCTGTATTGCTATCCGTCAATCTAGGTACATGTCTCCCTTGTAATGCCGAGATACATTTATAGATTATTAATGGATAGGAGGACGTGAGTAATTCTCTGTAATGTTATCTGCCAAACTAGGTACATGTCTCCATCGAAATATCGAGATACAAGTCGTTTAACGTTTGAAGTGTCATTTGCAATGAAATATTATATTTGTTTTAGAAGCATTTAATGAGAATGATTTAGAGTATATAGTCTCGTAGCCTGTCGGTTTTGGGACTTTGTGTCTGGGATTAAGTCTAGGAAGTCGATCACAACATCAAGCTTCAGAAGCGAGTGGAGAAATCTTAGTTTTCCTATGAGGTCCTAATGAGTTTTTATACGAGAATAAGTAGTGTCATGATTGGAAATCAATTTAGTTTAAACTTTGTATAGTTTTGGACAAGATGTATCTCCCTGTAAATAACTATTTTAAGTTATAAATAAGTCCATAAATTCACAATGGGAAAATTTCTAATATGAATATTATTACATATAACTACTGTATACTACTGTGCAAACCTGCTGTTTTTCTCGAAGTCATTTCAAAATTGATTACGTAATTAGTACTCATCAAACATGCAAGAAAGCTAACTAAAATAACGTTCCATAAATTACAGGCTAAGCCGAAACAGTTACAATTTCTATGACTGAAAACTTAGATCTACTTAGTTAAAAGATGAATGAGTTCAGTATAAGAAATCATTAGAAGTAAAACTAGTTGGTGGGAAGTTCAAAATAAATTATAATCAAAGCACTGTGAAGCACAAACACTTGTATCGGATCGGGAATGAATGCTTACACTTACACATTTTTACATCTTTTGTTGTGGGCATTTGAAACGTTTATTTTCATAGAATTCAAATACGCAATATTTATTTGTTTTAAAGTGAAACTATGCAACTATATGAGCTTGATATTTTACTATGCAGGGCTTAAAGGGTTAAGGTTTATGACATTTAATTATTAATTTTGAACTAAATTTTTTAATATGAGTAATTAGGTAAGTTATGTTTCGTAAATAGTTTTCATAGATGATATAACGTACCAACTAATGTCTTTAATTTACTTAGTATGTCACCTAATGAGGAGGAATAACGAACAATATTATTAAATTATTGTTTAAAATTAGTACTCTGAAAAATACTAGACTTAATATACTTCCAATAGATATTATTAAATCCCTTACACCTACATTCTACTAGCTAATTTAAATTGCGTGTGTACCTAATTAATAGTATTTATCTAATTTAAAAATGTTTATTATATATAACAAAATATTTATAATATACATAATCCATGTTTGATAACCTAAATGTTCGCGAGAACATATTAAAATGTTTATAATTTAATTTTATCTCTTCAATAGTTTGTATTGTTTCATTAAGAAAAACGTTACATTCGGTTATTTAGATACATACTTGACAGCAAATTGTTCCAGACTATCACATTGTACCACACCTCAAGGTTAAATACCATATAAAATACCACGGAAATTACTGCTAGCTCAGAAATAACAGTCAGCCATTTTTAGATTGACCTTGCCATATAATTTCTAATGTAACTAAATAGCTGATTCCAACAATATGTGCAAGTTAATATCAGTCAGGTGTACCAACCGTCTAAACACTATTAAAAAAATCTCTACAAAACGGGGTTATATGAATTAATTGACAAACAATAAATCAGTTTTTTGAGGTTAAAAAAAAAGAGTTTTGTTTTCGCTAAGTACAAAGAAACTTAATTTAAACCTACACTTCCAAAAACTGATCTTGAAAAATATTTCATATTTATATTTCAAAACCAGATATGGCAGGTTGCATGCAATCAAAGTTCCTTTATAGGTACTAATAAGAGAGCTGTGACAGTTTGAACATTTCCATCACCGATAGTTTTTTTATTGCATCGAGTGAACGACGTAACCAATAATTGAATTAAACCACATGAATGTGTTGCTGTTGTTATTACGCACAATGTTGTCCAATTATACTTTGTTGTATCTCTTATAGTTTAAAAGGTCCCTTCAGTATGCATAATACTTGGAACGCAGTATATATGAGAAATAAACAATTAAAAAGGTATGATAGGACATTTTGGTGTCTTCATGTTCTGATTTCAGTGGCTTTGCTATCGTTCAGTTGGTTGACGCCAGAATCTAAAAAAACTCGACTAAATCAACATCATCAAAGTTCTCAACTTCTCGTTCAGAAATTATTACTCTTCAAATAAGAAATGCCTGAGAGTTACACTTAGCGCCTCTCCTCGACTTTATAATTCCTAAGAAACTTTTTAACTACGGGATCTCATTGATATTCAGTCCCTTTCCTCTACCAGACCAATCAAGATACTCCAAATCTAATCACTTCAACCTGACACTGATCTCTCTATCGACTTCTTCTTCTTCTTCTTCTTGGAACACAATACTTTGATGCCTACAATCAATTTCTGTTATTTAATAGTATTCATTTTCCATTTAATTGTTAAAACCTACATTCCAGGTTTAATGTTTTGTGCATTCTGTGACTACTTTATTCAAGTAGTTGTATCTACCGTTGAGCTTTCCAACACATATTGCATACATTTTTGAATTTTGCTCTTTAAGCTCTTATCAAAATGTTACAGATGTTTGAAGTAAAATCTTAAATAGTCAGGAAAGCTTAATATTTATATCTATATAGAAAACTACAGAGATATAAAAATACTATGTTCCATTTAATTGTTAAAACCTACATTCCAGGTTTAATGTTTTGTGCATTCTGTGACTACTTTATTCAAGTAGTTGTATCTACCGTTGAGCTTTCCAACACATATTGCGTACATTTTTGAATTTTGCTCTTTAAGCTCTTACCAAAATGTTACAGATGTTTTGAAGTAAAATCTTAAATAGTCAGGAAAGCTTAATATTTATATCTATATAGAAAACTACAGAGATATAAAAATACTATGTTCCATTTAATTGTTAAAACCTACATTCCAGGTTTAATGTTTTTGTGCATTCTGTGACTACTTTATTCAAGTAGTTGTATCTACCGTTGAGCTTTCCAACACATATTGCATACATTCTTGAATTTTGCTCTTTAAGCTCTTACCAAAATGTTACAGATGTTTGAAGTAAAATCTTAAATAGTCAGGAAAGCTTAATATTTATATCTATATAGAAAACTACAGAGATATAAAAATACTATGTTCCATTTAATTGTTAAAACCTACATTCCAGGTTTAATGTTTTTGTGCATTCTGTGACTACTTTATTCAAGTAGTTGTATCTACCGTTGAGCTTTTCCAAAACACATATTGCATACATTCTTGAATTTTGCTCTTTAAGCTCTTACCAAAATGTTACAGATGTTTGAAGTAAAAATCTTAAATAGTCAGGAAAGCTTAATATTTATATCTATATAGAAAACTACAGAGATATAAAAATACTATGTTCCATTTAATTGTTAAAACCTACATTCCAGGTTTAATGTTTTGTGCATTCTGTGACTACTTTATTCAAGTAGTTGTATCTACCGTTGAGCTTTCCAACACATATTGCATACATTCTTGAATTTTGCTCTTTAAGCTCTTACCAAAATGTTACAGATGTTTGAAGTAAAATCTTAAATAGTCAGGAAAGCTTAATATTTATATCTATATAGAAAACTACAGAGATATAAAAATACTATGTTCCATTTAATTGTTAAAACCTACATTCCAGGTTTAATGTTTTGTGCATTCTGTGACTACTTTATTCAAGTAGTTGTATCTACCGTTGAGCTTTCCAACACATATTGCATACATTCTTGAATTTTGCTCTTTAAGCTCTTACCAAAATGTTACAGATGTTTGAAGTAAAATCTTAAATAGTCAGGAAAGCTTAATATTTATATCTATATAGAAAACTACAGAGATATAAAAATGCTACGTTGATGCTTATGTTAATCTAAAAACATCGCCTCAAATATATAAAGTTAGCTGTTTTATGAAGGGTATACTGCCTTTTGAATCCTATATTAGAATACGAATATGTGTAATAAATAAAATGTTTTGCTTGACTAATATGCAGTGCATAGTGAACATTACATTGTTTGCCTAAATCTATCATGTCTGATGAATGTAAAAGGAGCTTTTTACCAAACGGTCAACTGACATGGTGCTAAATAAAAATACAAAAATAATGGAATTATTAACGCATATAACTTATCACGGTAACTCCAATATAAGCAAACATCAAAACACTTTCTACGTTGAGAATTATTACTTACCTAAAGCCGCTGAAACAAGGCAAATAATGGTGGGTTGAGGAACAAAAGAGAGCCCAACTGTAAACTGTAAGGCGCGGTTAACATTTATACTGAGACATTTACATATTTGACCTTTAGTTTACTTTTCTGTTCTTAGTCGCCGGAATAATATTCTTGTGGTTGGCAAAAATTGAGTTTAAGTTCACAAAATATATATCAATTGAAATATTGTACAACGTTTCGACTTCTTTCGCTCATTGTATTCTCTACTTCTTTAACTAAGGATTATATTTAAATATTAACCACTCTCCCCGTAGGAATGTATGACGTGCTGGTGGGTGGCCCCTCACAATAACAGCTGAGGATACAGGCAGATTCTGTCGTTAGTTTGTAGGCTCTCTGACTTCGTAAAACTTTCCTTTATCGTTGTATTCAATGGTAATACTTCATATTTGGTTTATGTTGATGACAAAGCCCATGTATTGGCCAGATGGAAATTTCGTGTCCTAATGAGATTATAAAGTATTACAATCGACACGACTTGCCATGACCTTGATAATTTAAACCGCTAATCTCCCAGCCCCACCTCCCCTGAGCAGAGGTTGTGTACATTATCATTTATTACTGTACTACCATAGTAATAGTTACATCTTTAAAACTTTATACTGGTTTAAATTTTAGTAAAGTATATATGATTATGGGAGTACCGATGGCCAAGCGGTCTGTACTGTGAACTTCGAGTCTGAGTTAAAAAAAGCGCAGGGTCAAATCCTGTATGTGATCGTTGCAATTTTTATCATTACCAATGACCTTGAACTATATCGACTCAACCCCATAGCGTGTTTGATAAGATCCTCACACAGGCCAGTGGCCCATGAGGACGGGCAGAATAAGGATTAAAAGGGGATCGGTTCTCCTTACAAAAATTAATACAACAAAATTATTACAGCAATACATAGAAAGGAAACTTGCAATAAAAAATTATTTAATATATTTTTCTTCAGAAACATCAGATTTAAATAGGTATCACGTACAATGTACTTGGAACTGTTGCCATAAATAAACATTTAGCCTTACACAATAACTAATTAATAAAAGGATAACATGAGTTATATTTGTACAATTCATAACAAAGTATAAAGAAACATTACTGGGTGGGCTGTAAACTTAACATACTGAAACTAGTAATTTCTGTTACAATAAGTGCATTGTATTCATATAATTTAAAAACGTTAATATTTTCCTAAATATTACGAAGTGCAATACAATAGTTGCAGTTATAAATGTATTATGATCGTAAAACCTTAATGTTGTTCTATTAGGGGTGAATAGTCGTTAAAGTCATGAATAATCGTAATAAATCTGGAGATTTTTATTAATTCAAACATTTTCACTTATTTTCTAACTTCTCGCAGCAAGTTTATGCTTATCGCCAACAGTTCCAAGGCAAACACCTGAAATAACAATTACATTATCTCCGACTGTCAGCGTTACTGGTTAATATGGTGCGTTGGTGGATTAAATACATTTAATTATATATTTGTAATACTCATTACTTGATGTTTCACACTTCTATTCTGTCTATTGTATTATTGGGTTTAACTTCTCCCACCCTATATTGTATAAATAAATAATTCTTCCAGAAACATAACAGAAATAATTAAGTACTATGTGAAGTGGCACCTTTGAGTAACAGCCAGTTGCAGAGTAACACAAGGTTGCAACATTAAACAGCTGCTGACTACTGTCAAGTAGCCTATGTTACAACAATTAATTTTGACACAATATTTTAGCCCCAGTGCTCAGCTCAGGTAAACTCAAGCGGTGTTTTGTAGCATATTGAGCGGTATAATGCAGTCGTTATCTTTGTATAGGGATTGATAAATAAAACATGTTTTATCACTACCTTCTTAGTTTGTCGGTGAAACTATATCTAATCCATATATGGAGGTATTATATTTGTGTTAGCTAACATTT
The DNA here is from genome assembly GCF_021130785.1 of Homalodisca vitripennis. Taxonomy (NCBI): domain Eukaryota; kingdom Metazoa; phylum Arthropoda; class Insecta; order Hemiptera; family Cicadellidae; genus Homalodisca; species Homalodisca vitripennis. The sequence goes on along the minus strand of NC_060214.1, from coordinate 309,166 downwards.
TAACATTTACATCGTAGTAGTAACAACGGTCATGTGAAGTTCAGACTCTGGATGTGACACTAAAGTAATGTAGAGGATGACTGACAGTTTCTTTACTTAAGTTATATAGTTATTAAGCTTTTACATAATATTACAAAATTATAATATTTCCTTGAAACAACTAATAATACAAGTAAGTATCCCAACATGTGTACAAATTTTTATTAATTTATACATCTATTTCGAGAGTAAGTATTAAATCGACCTACTACTCCGATTAGACATTTTTTAAATATATTTTATAAGTAATTATGAGACGTGTTTTTTTGGTGGAAACCAATTTTAATATTTCATTGTTTATGTTTTTGAAGAATAGACGTACATATATGTATAAAGCGACTCTTTCAGCGTTTCTTTCAATTAAATTTCTCAATGTAATTAAGCCATTTATTTTGTTTGGTTTGACAGAATATGCCCTCACTGCTAGAATATCACGTTAATATCTATTATCATTCCAGGTCTGACCACACATACCTCGGGCAATCAATGAGGCACAGTTAAATGTATTTTTACTTAAACTCCACATACACTTCATATATAATTGTGAGTTATACGAGTAATACTTGGCCTGAAACACGGAAGCGATTTCGAAATATGGGAAATCAATTCAAAAATTCAATTCAAAACTTTATTTATTTCCAAATAAAGAAATTACAGTTCCACAAAAAAAAACATTATTACTGCTGTTTTGGTATCCTATGTCACCTCGGGGCCAGCTTGTAATCAAAATATTGTATAGAGCCAATAACTCAGATAAGACAGTAGGCTCTAATGAGAATCAACAAAATAATTTGGACGACAAAAAATATCCTACTTTATTTTGTCATAAAAGCGGCAATAGAAAACGAAGAAACTATTATAACTCTGAGACTAAGAAATTCCCGTTTCCCTATACAGGGTTATTCTTTTTCAGAAACTTTAATGTATTAATTGATCATATTACATATTAATTTAAGGGAATATGTCCAAGCGTGTTTAAAATTGTTAATAACTCCCTCGATACTAAATTTCACATCCAGTATGAAGCTTTGTAGTTTCATTATAATATATCTGAATATACTAGATACAGTTTTACTTACCTCACGAACATTCAACGATTTCGTTCACGTCAATACCGAATATTCAATACTGGTTCCCAGATTTACCTAAAAGTGTAAAGCTAATGGCATCGGAGATAATTATAATAGAATAAAAATGAACCAAACATATATGACTGAAGGAAATTCCACAGGTATAATATGATAATAATATTAATTTACTATTTTATGATAATATTTAATATTAGTTTTGGAGTAATTTTAGCTACTCTATCAATAAAAAACTAAAATAAGCAGTTATTTTATGGTTGTATGTGTACACCATTTCATTAGTGTACGATACATTGTACATCACCAAGTATCATCAAGTTTAAAATATTCAACTTAATATGTACATCATAACAATGAAATAAGGAAATCAATACAGTTAGTTGCGTGTATTTCATTGCTATTTTAGAGTTTTTGAGAAATGAAATAATGTATTCTATACATAATATTTTGAAAATATTATTCTAACATTAATATCGTCGACTGTTGGAAGAAATAAAGAGTAAAGAATTTTACGTGTATAGTACCTGATTATTCTACTCAATTCTAAAAATTGTTAATCTTCATGTATTTATAACAAAAACTGTGTAAATGCACTCCGCTAAAAAGTACGTGCACCTTTAAAAAGGTTGTAGGAACTATTTAAAGTGGTAGTCGTTAAATCCAGTATTTAAGAGTTGGCTCTTTCATTTACTTTGAAAATGTATAAGACAAATACTGATAAATAAGAAACTGGACAAAGTTTTTAATTACAAAAACTACCTTTCATGATAAACTCTGTAATTATGGCATCACTGCCGTAATTTGTGCTCTTTATTTAAACATTTTTCATTGACTAAACAATAATTTTTTTTTTTATTTTAAACTCAATAGTTCAGAATGCATTTCCCTAAACCAATATAATGAAGCTATAGATATTTAATGATACTACACTTTTGAATTAAGCTTCAGTCTACTTGTCGTTTGTATTATCAAGCTACATATCAAAATAATCGTTTCATTAAAATAATTATTTTTGAGTGAAAACTGATTGTTTCTACTGTAATTTAAATAAGAAACCAATAAAACATAAATAGAGCAATAGTTGTCAGTTGACTGAATTTACTATAAACAATGAGTTGACCATAACCGAACTCGCTGTGAGGGTATATATTGCATGTGACCTCATGCGCGTTTTATTACAGCCATTAAAAGAGGTTCTCTTTCAGTGGGTCGTTTAATAGTATGGCGTCTAAGATTATATGATACTAACAGGAAATTTATGATACTCTAAGGCATTAAATATCAACCAATGTACGTTGTAGATAAAGAAACTATAAACCAAAGAAATATAATAACCAACATTGTAATTGACATACTAAGGCAAGAAATTAAACGAAAGTTCTGTTTCTAATAATCAATACAGGCACATAGTCAAATATCCATAGGCTTTAAGTATTCTTAGCAATATCAACTTTATCGTAAGAATTCGTAGAATATAAAGTTTAATCTTGGAAGCAAAATGAAAACAGCATCAACATTTTTCCTTCCTACGTTTATCATTAAGGTTTTTTATTTAATGACGAGCTTTATTATACACATGCCTACTGTAATCTATATGGCACCGCGTACTACTCAGTGCATTCTGTTTGCTTTTCTCGTCCTTACATTAGAGTCGGCTGCAGTGTGACAACATTTTAAACCTAAAACAATTAAAGCTCATGCAAATTTTTTATCGCAGCTTTATGGAAGAAGTCACAATTTCAATATATAATTAAAATGTGTCCAAACTTTATTTAGTGCTATTGTAATTTGTTCATATTAATTTTGCTTAATTAAGCTAGGAGGTACGATCGGTTAGAGATTATTTTCAAACAAACTATAAAAATCTAAAATAGTAATGTGATTGGATGCGTATACTTATATATTTAAAATGAGACATCGCCTACACTTGCATGAGAATTAGCATTGTTCTGAAGGTGAAACATTCATGATGGCCTCTAGCACAGCCGGCTCCTGATACTTGCCAGGCTACAGACCCAGTTAGTGCACCTAATCATTATAGTACTACGAGCTTTACAGAGAAATGGCTGAGTTTGCTGTGGTAGACATTTTACTGATACTATGTTAGATTTCGAGACAAAAATGCTCTAAGCAGCTAGGCCTGTGTTACGTCGCTGATGCAAAACTATTGTGAGCCCTGAACACATAGAAAACTTCAGTTGCTGATGTAATGACGATGGCAGTACGTTTACTTATGTATGGAAGCAGCTAGGCCTGTGTTACATCGCTGATGCAAAACTGTTACAAGATATATTACAAGAATAATATAAAAGTAACTATACACTAGACAATTTATAAATATGTATCATGTAATATTCTATTTTAGTGAAATTATGTTTATAATTTTTATAATTCCATAATATCACTTCGCTTAATAAACTACAAAAATGGCAACATTTTTGTATTTTTAAGACACTAAATATTATTTTGGACTTTTCTCTATGGAGTTAGATTGTGAGGAAGGTTGAGAATAAAGTTGCTACACCTGATCTTTCTATTCAGAGATCAGTCAAAAGAGACCCACAGCTACTCCCTGACCAAGGACTTGCCATACCACAATACAGCTTAGTCTTTGTTACATAAATGAAAATACATTGAAAATTTGTAGTAATATATGAAAATAAAACTTACTTAATATAATAGCTCAATAGTAGCGGTGTGAATAAAACTAGAACAGTAAACATCATTAAGACCGGAGTCGGACAGAAGACAGGATAGGAAGAAGCAGAGTAACATCTGCAGGAACCGGGATAGGAGCAGAGTAGATTCAGCAGGAACCGGGATAGTAGCAGAGTAACTTCAGCAGGAACCGGGATAAGTACACTGTATCTAATATAGTGTTTTACTTATTTTCTACTGCGAGTCTATTCACTTGTAACCAGCATTAACATATCTTTACTTTCAACATATGAAAACGTAAAGGTAAAACTTTTCAATATTATTGCTTTATATTTTAACTTCCAATTTATTATTTTAAGTAACAGTGTACTTATTTTAATGAATAAAAAAAAGGTTAGTTTGTATCAAATAAATAGAGATATTTGAACAGCTACAAAAAAAATAGGGGTTTACATAGCATGGCTTATGCCAAAGGTTCCTGTTTACATATGTTACGGTCATGTGTACGTGTGCGACAGTGAGTTATTTAAGGAAATTTATGCTTTAATAATATCTCAAAGGAGAAAAGTTTTTTCTTTAAACTGTAACAGATATTAAGTAACTTTAATAATAAACCACTCTGTCGCTTTAAAAGGTTGATTATTAAAAGTCCAAACTTGCCACCGAAGCAGCCTCTTGACTGTGAAGCTTCCGATCTGAGCTGCTCTTCCGTTAGAGATGATCTTATTTCATTTAAGGAACTCGGTTCAAATGTAATTCATTTCTGTGTTTCATTGCTTCTTTCAAATCCTTATATATAACTAACTTTTATATATATATATATATATACATAAGTATATATATATATATATATAGAAGTATATATATATATATAAGTTAGTTATATATAAGGATATATATATATATATATATATATATAATAGTAAAATTTGGCATAGTATATTATAGAATAGTTCGAGAGTGAGAAATAAAATCGAAACAATGGATCCTATGTAAAGCTAGAGTATTCATGAATAACTAGTCACATTATTATATCCGAATGGTAAGGTCCATTTTCAACTATTATTTTTCATAGGCACTTTGAGTCACAGATAACATTGGAAATACAATTCACAACAACAGTCACAAGTGTTCAGGGGAGGACAAGTGGTTACAAGGACGTCCACAACAGTCCATGGGGCAAAACGAACTACGCAATATCTAACGGGTTTTTTAAGGATCATGGAGGCTCTCGAGTTAACGTCTACACCTGGTATTTAAAGGATAGTTCCCTACATTAGTCACAAAGAGTTTACAACAAGGCGGGAGGCGATCCAGAGACTGATAGGAGCGAGTGAGAGCCTGCACACGTGGTCACATCTTGAGCGATTGGACCTGGGCAGCGAAAGGACGCTATGCACTGATCAGGTCACGTGGTTTCGGATTGTAGGGTATATTAAACTGTCTCGGCCATTGGGAAGAAATGACCTGATTCACCCGATTGGTCCTTAGTGCAAGTCAGCCCAGCTTTCAAGCATCAGATTGATAACAGAAATACAAACGAAATTAATCTAAACAATTAAGTTGAATCTTATAATAACTTGACAGAGTTATAAATATTACTGTACAGTACAGTACATTATGGTACAGCATTTAGCCTTCATTAGTTCAGTTTTAAGTGTGGGACATAGTTTTATAAGTGCTTCGTAATTAGAACGAGTACTGGAATATTATTAAATACTTTCATCTGGGTTGATTGGTTTAGACTCATAAAATAATTTAAACTAATGAAAGTAATTGTTCTGAAAATACTCTTCAAATTATTTGAATTGCATTTGACTTGTACGGTTATTTATGTTTCAGTAGTAACCCAAAAATAAACAACTAACAATAAAAGATCGATATATTATGAAACATATTTTATATAATTTACAAAAATAAAACGCTTTTACTTATTTGTTCATAAATATAATTATTTATGGAATGATTTATGAACTATTTTACTCATTCAATTGCTGTCCGTTGTATTTTCACTACTGTCACGAGTGAGAAAGACGTTATTAGTAACCCACCTAGAACATAGACCACATGTCCTACACATTTGTACAGAGTATATCACCACCTAGAACATGAACCACATGTCCTACACATTTGTAGAGAGCATATAACCCACCTAGAACATGAACCACATGTCCTACACATTTGTAGAGAGCATATAACCCACCTAGAACATGGACCTCGTGTCCTAAACATTTATAGAGAGCATATAACCCCCTTAGAACATGGACCACATGTCCTACACATTTGTAGAAAGCATATAACCCAAGAAAGCAATATTGAATAATCTAAAATCTAAGAGCTCAAAACAATTACAATCGTCTGAATATTGGGGCCTCTCTCGTAGTATATTTGAGATCGTATAATAATAGGATCGTAATCATTTCCCTCACTAGTTCTGGTTTTTAACTCAATGTATCCACGCTCTCATATGTGTTGCGAAATGTAGATTTCAGTCAATAGAATGTTTGCCATATATCTTAAGTGAGTTACTACACGATCCTAGTTCTTCATAAGGCACAACTCCTCCATGTCTTCTTTGCTGCGAGAGATATTCAGCCTTGGTGTAGAGTATAGCATGTTTATTAAACCTTTGGAACAACCTTTTATGGTATTAAAGTATTTTTTGGTTGCAGTTTATAAATTATTTATACTTCAACATATTGTGACGACCGACCTTTTGTGCCGTGAAGTAGCTTATAATAATAATAATGATAGAGGATGGAAATTAAGAATAACTCCAGTTAAAACTTCACCTACCAATTTGAGGAAAGTTGGTATCTGGTAATGCAAGGAAAGTTTTACGGAAATGTCTGCTGATTATCTTAACTAAACTTTCCACAAGTGGGAGCTGAAGTCAGGTTAACAACTACATGCAAGACAGAGTCAGGTTAAACGCTTCAACAATTCCTCAGAGAGCGCCGTAGTGTCTCAGACTGTCAAATATTCCTAGAATAAAATACAATAATCCTACTGTTGAGATAGATCACTACAGAGCACAGCATTGCATTATACTCATTTTTACATTTTCGTTACTAAAATAATTACTTCTATTGATACTTTAGAAAACTTGACACCTTACTATTCTTAAAAAGGTTTAAAAACTAAATTGGTCATGTAAAGATTATTTCATTCTTGAAATATCCTGCAGACTAATAGGGAAACAATATTAGAGAAAATAAAGTTTTACATTACAGTGACAGGCTTGGATGCCGTTCAGAAAATTGCATTGTGTGAAAATGCATCATTGTAGAAATAACTGTTTAATGTAGGCATGAATTTTCCTACTAAAATGTAATAATTTCAGGGGAAATATTTCTTGACATGTTATGGATAGTATGGCTACATGTGTTACCATGTCACATCTTAAAATGCAATAAATTATATTAAGTTTGTTTAGCTATGCATTCTTTTTACGATTTTCAGGTCGAATCCATAGTAACCTTAAAGACTAATGTAAAAAGTGTTTGCTAACGCTAAGCTAAATGTGCCAAATTTCAAGTGTACACGTCAGCCTGGTTTAGGGATATCTTGCAGGAAGACGAATAGACATAAATTAAATTTTTCCAGCCACATGATTTATAGGGTTAACTAAGACTCAGCAAATAATTGTCGTAATTGAGATCTTTTAACTGCCTGATTAGAATTCAAATTTATTTAATAATAGACTTAATAAGAGTGACTACGAATTGTAAATATCTTTAATAAAACAACTAAAATCCTGCATGATCACTTATAGGGGTATATAATTTTTTTAAGAATTCAGAGGACGAAATAAAATATAGTATTGAGTTTTTTCTATTAATGTTTTTTTCAATTTAACTCTTTATATTTATGTATTTTTAAACAAGAATTATTATACCTTAAAAACAAAAATTCATATTAGGGTTAAATTAAATCAATATTAGTAAAGCTTTTATATAAATACAGAAAAATTATTTACTGAATTTGGCTTGTTAAAGATTCAATACTTTGTACAATAATAAAAAAAACTTGTTCATTTTAACAATAATTGCCTTTTTATCAAGTTCTGAGAGATTAAAATAGAAGGGTAAATATAAATTTACCAACTTTAATACAGCGAGCGCAACTTCTAATACAGTTCCTGACAATATATTAGATATTGAGTCTACAGAGTAGTTGAGGGAGTTTGGAAGCCCTGGAGTTGATTTGCTTAGTTACAGTTGACTATACTCAAAACCGCTTGCATCTAATGGTGGCTGGTTAACGCTTTATTCTGGTATATATATTATTTGTATTAAATTACTTTACAATTAAAACAAAGTGTTTTTAAAACATTGGCACTATATTTCGGTGAAAACCGTCTTCAGGTGCAAAAATTTTATAAAAATATAAAAATATAAAAGAAAACAGTACAAATGAAAGTAAATAAACAGTGAATAAGTAATAATAATAAATACAGATGACATGAACTAAACAATTGTTCCATATGTTGATTTCAAATTTAGACGTTTTTAGCTAAGTTATTTGATGTTGAGTCCATGTGGAATTTTGCTCTTTAAAATCAATTGGTGTGCTTGTTCTAATGTTCTGAGGTAAATTGGGTTTTGAATTTGTATGTACTTGCCGAATAGGTTTTGACTGAATATGTATTTTCAAAAGTTTCATTGTGATTTATACCATGAGTCACGACAGTTTTCTTTAAATCTTGGTGTTTATAATCAAATCAGTGTCCTGTCATTCTTGTCCTCAAGGTATTTGTTGTTGAGCCAATATAATCTGCTGGACATTTTTTACATTGAATTTGGTAAATCACATTTTTAGATTCACAAGACAAGTTGCCGATGATAGGATATGTCTTGCGTGTTTTGCTACTAGTGAATTTTAAAGAATTTGGTATCATTTTACAAATCAAACATCTTGGTTTATTACACGGATGTGATCCTTTTTGTTTTGGTATTGATTTTTCATTGGTGTTTGTCATTGGTAATTTAGGTTTGACCAATATATCTTTAAGAATAGGAGGTCTTTTAAAGATTATTCTAGGAGTTGTTTTAAAAATATCATTAGTTGAACTAGAATTTTGTAAGGTTTTATATGCTATTTTAAGAATATTATTAATTTTGTGAAGCCCTGGATGGTATTGAACTATTAATTTTGGATCACTGTTTTCAAATTTAGAATTTAGTGTTTTCTTTTTTACATTAAGTTTATCTTTAAGTAATTTTCGTGGATAACTTCTTCTTAAGAATGCGTTCATAATATCGTCAATGTATTTTTCCAAGTCATCTGTATTACTACATAATTTTTGAGCTCTGCATGCTAAACTTTTTGGTATATTCCTCTTGATATGGACTGGATGACAGCTGTCGTAGTTTAAATAC